>NC_135223.1:15031153-15048653 GCF_052324685.1 Brachyhypopomus gauderio | reverse complement strand
TAGCGTGTGAGCAAATGAGGATGTTCTAGATCACCCTCGGGTCAGGGGACAACAGGGGGAAGAAGGCGGGAATGTTCCAGACTGTACAAGTACAAGTTTCCCTAGGAAGGGAAATTAATGCTGTGCTTAGGGCTAGCATACCGATATGAATGTATGTCTTATCTGTGTGTTTTTGTGTCTCTGAATGGTATGATTTTGTGTACAGGACCAGTCCAACAACATACATAAGCACCGGTGTGTGTGTGTGTGTGTGTGTGTGTGTGTGTGTGTGTTTGTGTGTGTGTGTGTGTGTGTGTGTGTGTGTGTGTGTGTGTGTGTGTGTGTGTGTGTGTGTGTGTGTGTGTGTGTAAGAATGTGTGTGTGTGTTTGTGTGTGTGTGTGTGCATGTGCCTGTGTGCCTGTGCATATCTTGGATGAGTTTATTTTGGCAGTAGATGACAACACCGAAGGAAAATTAACTTACAGTGTGTATCTTGGCATTATTGCAATTAATCAAATATTTTTATATAATTAAGGACCAAATAAACAATTAGCAGGGGTAAAAATTCTCTCCAAGTCATGTCTCATCAAAATGACACAAGCTCTTTGGGATCCTCTGGTCTTTGAAAAAAATAAAATAAATAAATAAAGACAATTGATTTGTTTATGTCCCCAATGCTAATACATATTCCCATCATTGTAATCATTAGAGAAAACACAGCCTGTTTCTCATAAGGAAAAACTGCATATACATTCCTACAGACAATTAATAGTCTTTGTAATCACTCTCATACTAACCTGAAAAACACAATTAGCACGCCTCTTTCAGAGGGTGAGAGAATGCGAAATTAGAGAGTGTAAAAGACCAAAAAAGCCTCCTGTACCCCAAGGCCCCACTATTATTAGCAGTGACCAGTTTCCCTGATGGTGTTTCTGTGTTTCACCATCTGGCAGTAAGAGGGAAGAGGACAGAGGATGACAGAGAATGACAGAGGAGAAGTTCCAGCATCATTCACATGTACGTGATGAAGGGCTGCTGCACTAGGAATGTGTGTCTGATAGAGAGAGAGAGAGAGAGAGAGAGAGAGAGAGAGAGAGATAGAGAGGGAGAAAGAGAGAGAGAGGGAGCGATATAGAGAGATAGAGAGAGAGAGACGAAGACAGATAGAGAGGGAGATAAGGGATGGAGAGAGAGACAGAGGGAGAGAGGGGGAGATAGACAAAGAGATAGAAAAAGAGAGAGAGCCAAGAGAGGGAGAGAGAGAGAGGGAGAGAGAAGAGTGAGAGAGAGAGAGAGAGAGAGCCAAGAGAGTGAGAGAGAAGAGAGAGAGAAAGAGAGAGAGAGCCAAGAGAGGGAGAGTGAAGAAAGAGAAGAGAAAGAGAGAGAGAGCAGCTGGATTGAGTGGGGAGGAACAGATCTGTGACACTCTGCAAGTCAAAGCTTGGTTCACAGTCCTATAGTAAGAAACCTTGTGACACAGGAGATATAGACTCCATCATTATTACCACCTAAGGGAGGGGGTGGTGGAGAGTGATGTGTGATTTTCCCACACACTGAGCAGATAATAAGTTCAATGGGGTACTGAGTGAAAAAAGGGCAGGGATCTCCAGAATTATATGAAAATTCTGATAAAATCATATAATTCAAAGTCACTTAAAAGGGCCATTTTCAGACTTGGCCATTTGTATTTGAGTCCTAAATGCTTGGGACGGATGTCGAGTTTCCCCCTTTTGAGAGTGGTGTTCAGGACCGGCGTCCAGGGAGCAAGGTGTGACAAAATGAACGTCACCTCTGACGCAAGCCTAAAAATGCCACATGATGGGCTTAGATCCCTTTTTCTAGAGAGCCAATGGATTACCAGCACTGAAATATCTCACTGAAGGGGCCACCTAGTGTAAAATATGATCCATTATTTATTCATTTTAAGCAATAAATAATTTGGTTGCCTAATATTAGGTCTCAACTGAAACACACTGTAACTTAGCAGAACATAAAACACAGCTTATTAAGCTAAAACTATTAATTTAGTTAACTTGAGGATCAATAAACTCTTTTTAAGCAGTCATATCACTTACCCTACTACCTAAATTGAAACATCTGGGCCCCATTTCCCAAATGCATCGTAGTGTTAAGATCATATTAAATTAAAGAGAGGTCAATGTAATACTCACCCATTTAGAAGTGATCTTTGTGTTACGATGCTTTTGGGAAACCCAGCCCTGATCATGTACTCTTTAGATAACGTACATGCATTAGTACATGCAAGAGAGATGCTACTGGACACCTGAGAATGGCCCTAGCCAAAAATATTCACTGTCACTTCTCATATCAATAGGGTTGTGCAAGTTGTTATGGATTTCTCTTTTTCTTTCTTTCTTTCTTTCTTTCTTTCTTTCTTTCTTTCTTTCTTTCTTGACTTCTCTGTATATTAAGTGCATATTTCTCTGTTGGTAATTGAGTGAATCCAGGCTGGACCGAGCAGCACACATAAAGAAGCAAACGTATGCCAAGTCAAGCCAAGGCCCACCTTTTATTTAATAATTTGCTAGAATAAAATGATTTGTTTTGTTGTCATTCTGTCCATTTCACTGTTGCTGTACACTGTACACTGTACACTGTACACTGTACACTGTACACTGCCGCTGGCTAGAAATCAAGGCAGATTGTTAGTTGTAATCATTCCAGTTTGATCACCGCCATTTTAAACTACTGGTTGGCTACAGCCATGGCAAAACAAAGCATTTCTGCATTGCTAGACCATAATTCTGTTCTTCATGATTTAGGAACTGAAAAAAAAATGTGTTTTCAGTTTCCAGCTCATCCACTGCAGGTTGTGTGTCATATAGATGCTGTGTCTGTGTGTGTGTGTGTGTGTGTGTGTGTGTGTGTGTGTGTGTGTGTGTGTGTGTGTGAGTGAGTGTGTGTGTGTGTGTGTGTGTGTGTGTGTGTGTGTGTGTGTGTGTGTGTGTGTGTGTGTGTGTGTGTGTGTGTGTGTACATGTTTGTCTTTGTGTCTGACCTAGTATATATGATCTCAACCTTTTCTAATATAGATTAATAACAGGCAATATGAGTGTCCCTCTGCAGCACCCTGCCATGCTGCCCCAGGGGGCAAGGAGACAGGGTAGACAGGGGGACAGGAGGACAGGAGCCAGCACAAGTGGCCTCAGACACCCCGGGTCTTCTGGGCCCCCCAAGACACAGCAGTGCTGCTGCAGACTCGACTCTTAACCCGTGCGGATTTGCAATGCACTCTTTCTTCGTTTGGTCACAGTCAAAAAGCAAGTGCTGCCTAACCATTCGTGTGTGTATTGATCTTCAGTGCCGCTTTTATACGAGCGCCGTGCATTATGGGGTAACTTGACTCTGAAGTGTAGCTGGGACATCTCGCTGTTATGATGAATGGCCACTGTGTGAGTGTGTATGAGGCACTGCTCTCTCAGACAGCCTGGTCACTTACAAAGCATTGTGATATGTTAAGGTCAAGGTCACTTCTTTGAGACTCCAGCTTTGAGGCAGGCACACAGGATGCTTTAGAACTGCTATTGTCTGGGTTTCTTTTTGTGGTTGATTTGAAGTGTGATTTGGAGTGTAACTCCAAATGCACCATCATTGCAAACTGCAGAGTTATTTCTCTCTATTGCTTTTCCCTTCATAATTATATACATTTCTGTCGATGTGAGCTCTTCTTCCTTAATATGTTACATAGACAAACGTTTATGTGCTGTGGTCATGCTCAGCACCAGAACCCATATGTATTGATCAAACAAAACTAGTGGTTCATAGTCACTGCGAGTCATTACTTTTACAAACAATACCTTCTGTAAATGCACACCTTACACACTCACTCCTAGTCATGCCTGTATCCCCTTTATAAAGCTGTATGGCTGCTAAGGCACTTCCTCCTACTTTGCTCTTTAATAATGTGATTTCCAAATGCTGGCATCAGACGTAATATGAAAATACTGTATATCTGGGGAAAAAAATGATTTTGGTCTCAAATCTCAGTTGTTAGAAAGCAAACAAATGCGTAGGAATGTTTCTTTTTTCATGTCTCTGAAGGCCAAGACCTGGCTGAGAATCTCCACCAGCATATTGCCAGACGTCTAATGAGGGTAAAGGCTAGCAGACTGCAGCAAACACGACCATTGCAGTATTTAGATGCCAAGACCTACGGGCTGAGAGATAACTGCTGCACTAAATGAATGAACCAGACTCACTTCAGCACAGCAGTAGCACAGGAGAGATACCATGTTTCACCACACTTTGGCATCACTATTAGTTATCATCACTTTAAACGGAGCAGTTGAATTCAGATGTCATGGGCCAGTGGAAGACATGAAGAAGGTCACACCAGAATGTTAAAAACAAGTGGGTAAAGAGCCAGTCTGCCAAAGAACATGGCCGATCAGAAAGTGCTGCCCAAGTGAAGGAAGCCCCCAGTGCCTCCCATTGGTGGAACGTATCCCAGTTAGCCACTGTCACCTGAGCCAGCGCTAAAGCACCTCCTCCCAACCTCATGCAAGTGACATCTGAGACATGACCTCACTGATTCATGACTTCACTGAGATGTGACATCACTGACTCATGACTTCACTGAGACATGACATCACTCAGTGAGTGCACATTAGCACTGAGCCCACAGATGAGGTCTATCGACAGAGTACCTCTGTCCCATCTCTGGATTCACTTTAGGGTTTACTGTCACTTCAAGGCAACAGGAGTATAAAGAGTGTGCTAGTAGACAGGGACCAATGACTGCTTTTAACAGTATGAGTGGGACAAAGACTTATTTACCATATTTTGTCACTGTCTTTATATACTGGTGAGGCCCTTATTATATCCGTTATCAGATGTGTCCGTTATGTTAATTCAATTCTCAAGAAGGGCCATAATTATAGAAAGGTGGCAACAGTCTATGTCTGTAAATCTTTTTTTCTCAAATGGTGAGGATTTGTTATGTCTGATTGGCTTGTCTGAACCCACCTTACAAGAGACGTATGATACATTTAGGATATGAATATGAAAATATTCTGCCCACTGATCTTGACTCAAGTGCCATCCACATATCTGACCCAACAGTAATTAGGTTCCTACACTCACAATGTGCCACCTATCACTGAGTGTAAACCTCTGACAGAAGCTTTAGAAGCTCGTGCCTGTCCAGACTGGGGGCGGGGGGGTGTTGGTGAAACAGCAAACACGCCCAGCATGTGCACCAGACGAGCATGTGAAGAGGGGGGGGGGTTTGGGGGGAGTGATTGGGGAGGGGGGGGGTGTATAGCAGATGGAACAGCACCATTACCCCCTGTGCAGCTGGGAGGATATTCATCAAGTTTCATAGTCCTGTAAATTTCAAATCAGCGACACACTAACAAGAAAACCTGTACACCCTAAAACAGACCTAAACAGTATCAGGGCAATATAACATACTCAGTGCAAACCATTTAAAGTGCACTACATCAGTGTGTTGAAGGGAAACAACTACTCTGTAAGTGAACGGCCTGAAATAGGTTAAGTCCTCAGGTCAGGATTTAGTTGCATACCTCCTAAAGCACTCCTTCAAGGTCAGCGGTACATACATCTCAGAAAGAGAAGGCAATTGCCCTGAAAGAGACATGAATGAGACTGTCTGCGTTCAACTGGAACACCCATTCCTTGGTACAGGGAGGCCTGGCTTCACTAGAATTCTATTTACAGTGAGTGCCATTGACACTTTTCATGATGCCATATGTGTGAATCACTCAAAAAGGTTTAAACGCCAGAGAATGTTCCTACCTAACTCTGAGAATAGATGAGCCTGTTAAGTTTGCTCAATGTGTTCAGATTTTTTTTCTTTTTTTTTCTAGTTGAAACAACACTTAATCCAATTGTAAATGCTTGCATTTCAGGCACTAGTGGGCCACAGTGTGAGTCAGATCTAGGCATGCGCACCGTCTTGGACGGTTTGCTATGTGCACTTTACATTTTTGGGTATGTTGTCTGACTTGGCTTAATGCTGTCGGTCATTAGTGTGTTGATGTGAAGAACATCATGTGCCTTCTCAGCCTGACCTTCCAAAGGCACTGCAAGAATTGGTGGTGAGGTGACTAGATCCCTGTAAAACCCTCCTTAAACTGAGCAACACTTTCCAAATTCGGATTGAAATCTTTTGGTACGCTATTACTTCGTGACCCATGATTCCTTATCCTGGTAATGTTGGCAGATAGAGGAGGAATACATTTATTTTTAAAAAGCATATAAGCACTGGCAGCCAATCAGAGTCCAATACAGAAAGCAAAAGTACAAAACAAACTAATTATCAGGGCCCTCACTCATTCAAATGGATCCTCATCAGTATTCAGATTCATCATCTAGTGCATTCATTTGTCAGAACAAAGGTATCTAGGGGCCACTTGCAGTCAGACCAAAACAAAGTGACTCCTGAAAGCAACGATTGTCAGGAATATTCCTCCAGAGACTTTCCACTTTCCTCTCTGACCCGTGATTGAGCCGTTTATCACGTTCGGCTTGCCGTTGAGCACCGGTTGCTCATTTCTGCGAGGTGCCTTCTAACCCTTCTCTCCCGCAGGAAGGCAGCTTGTTTCTGAAGCCCCGTCGAGCCTGAAGGATGCCGGGCCTGGCGTTCCGCCCCTCCTCAGCCCCGCGGAGCGTCAGTCAGGCCCGGGAGCCTCGATCGGCGTCTCCGTCTCGCCCTGCCACAAAACCCAGCTGCCCCGCGCACACAAAGCTCCACAGCCTCTTATGAGATGCCTGTGCACGAACCTCTCACAACAGCTAGCTTATTAAATCAGATAGGGGAAAAACATCCATGCTCAAATGCACACACACACACACACACACACACACACACACACACACACACACACACACACACACACATATGTCTTTTCTATATGTTAAGCCTGTGATCACATCAAACTGACATCCAGGTTTCCTTTTATGTGATTATGTAGGTTTCAAAAGAACACGTGGAGTTACTTGACTGCTGGAGATATCTTCATCCAGACTATAAACTCACCTGTCCATTTTCCTTATGGCCACCACACATCTGACCCTGGGAAAGGTAAAATAAGTGTCTGATGAAGGCAACATGTACCATCTCTGGCCCAGCAGTAGCGATTTATTACCGTCTTTATGCCTTCTAGCCATGGGCACTGCTGATCAGTACAGTTATCAGACTGCGAGGTGCTGGGGCTCATTGTTAATACAGGAAAGGAGCCATGGGCTGGCAACACAATGCTGTGTCTTAAGGGCACCAGGGAAGAGAGCAACAGAGAAGCACAGAGAAGCACAGAGAAGCACGGGGAAGCACAGAGAAGCACAGAGAAGCACAATGAAGTACAGGAAAACACAGAAAAGCACAGAGAAGCACAGGAAAGCACAGGGAAGCACTGAGAAGCACAGGAAAGCACAGGAAAACACAGAGAAGCACAGGGAAGCACAGTGAAGCACAGGAAAACACAGAGAAGCTCAGGGAAGCACAGATAAGCACAGGGAAGCACAGAGAAGCACAGGGAAGCACAGGGAAGCACAAAGAAGCACAGGAAAACACAGGGAAGCACAAGGAAGCGCAGAGAAGCACATAGAAGCACAGAGAAACACAGGGAAGCACAAGGAAGCGCAGAGAAGCACGTAGAAGCACAGAGAAGCACAGGAAAACACAGGGAAGCACAGAGAAACACATAGAAGCACAGAGAAGCACATGGAAACACAGAGAAGCACAGGGAAGCACAGGAAAACACAGAGAAGCACTTAAAAGCACAGAGAAGCACATGGAAGCACAGCGAATCATTCTGTTTCTGCTTATTCTGTTTCTACAGGAATTATATATTAATTCTGGCAATTCATAAACATAAATCACAGGCAGGATGGGAAAATCACCCATGTAATTGTCTGAGGGTTTAAATTAATTGGAACCACTCAATATGACTGGGAATGACTTGGAATGCCAAATTATTAAAAAGGTATTAAACATCATTTGTCCCTTGCTACCAAGCATTCCACTCCTACTGAGCTTTTTGTTTTTGCATTTCTACACACATTTAACAAAAAAAGTGAATTTTGTATTTCTGTATACTTTACATATAGAAATAATAATAAATGAAAGATATGCATTTTGTCTGTATAATAACAATAAACCGAAGTGAATTTTGCATTTCTACACACTTTAGGCTATGTAAAATGACAGTAAACTATCATTACCATTAATCTTCCTGTTGGAGAATAAACCCTCAGTATGCAAACCAGATTTGAGTGTATCTTATGGGTTTTGCGCTATATTAAACTTGATTGCATAAAATGTATATATATGGAAAAGATTTTTTATGAGACAATGAGCAGACATATAATTATTAAATGTTTCAACTAAATGGCTCTTCACTGGTTTTGACTTAAATTCTGTATTTCTCAGATATGCTCCTCTAGATTTAAAGAGAACCTGCTACCTTTCAGGCCTTTCGTGAAGTATCAGCAGGTATGTTGCTGGTGTGGCAGTCCAAGTCTTTG
Source organism: Brachyhypopomus gauderio (assembly GCF_052324685.1). NCBI lineage: Eukaryota > Metazoa > Chordata > Actinopteri > Gymnotiformes > Hypopomidae > Brachyhypopomus > Brachyhypopomus gauderio. Next base: position 15,040,166 of record NC_135223.1, on the reverse strand, counting down.
TACATTTATCTAGAGGACCTTTATCACTGGTAAGCTTCGCTTTTCTCACTGGGAGCTCAGGTTCATCCCACTGGATCTCAGTTGCTGACAAGTGACAGTGACAGTAGTGTCCAGACATTTCTCTGTAAAATACTGTTCTATAGTGCATTCAGTGGTAGTATAGTAGTTTTTTTCCCCTGTCTAAATAGTGACAGTGTTTCAAATATAGTAAAGTTTCGCCCAAATATTCTCAGTCCGGATAATCACGACTTGTTTTTGTATGTTCGGCCTATATGTGTATAGTTTTTTCTATTTTTGTTTCATGTCTCATGAGTCAGATGGGAAGTGCAGGACTACACATGAGTAACACCTGGTTGGGAATAAAAGTGTCAGATGCTATTACTGTTTAGAGAGCTCTACAGAAATAACATTCACCACAACTTCAGAGCAGCACGATTGCCCTCAGAACTCCACTTTGCCTGTGGCAAGAAGGTGATACTCCTTTCCTCCCAGAAATGGGATTATATATGGCAGTACTGGCACAAAGGTGCCCTACGGATCCAGCTGTTTCTATACCAACCTTTATGTCACCTCAAGCTCGCCAGCTGTAGTTCTTGTGAATTTAGGTGCTTGAAAGTACATGAACAGTGAATACTTGAGTGGTCCTGAGAGAGCTGGCAGGGGTCCTGAGAGAGCAGGGCAGGGTCCTGAAACAGCAGGGCAGGGGTCCTGCTCCATTTTGCCTTTCTCACGCGCCCCTGCAGGAAGACTGACCGGCGCTCTGTGTCCCTGGCTTTCTCATTACCAGTCATGTCCTCTTACAGCTGCCTCATGTCCCCTCTGATTATCGGACTATTTAAGGACTTTCTGCACTCCTTGTTCTTTGCAAGGTCCTACACTGCCAGACGTATAATCCTGCACTTATCTTTTCTTATATTTTGTATTTCTACTTTTTAATTCTGTTGGATGGGTTTTTTTTGTTGTTGTTGTTGCATTTTGATAGCTTGTTGGATTGCTCTCCATTTTTCTATCTTGACTGTTTTCTCATGCCTGAATTCTAATTTCTTTTGGACTATGTTTTGGTTTGATCATGCTGCGTTTGTACCCACCTCCACGTCCCAGTGCCACAAGTGTAACTGGTCTTTTCTATCTTTTATATTAGGATGTTTTCTGTGCACATTCTGAACTGTGACCAAAGGCAAATCAATTTGAGCGAATCTTGAAAATCAGTCTGTAGATAGCACTCTCTCATTCTCATATGACACCACCATATTACCATCCAAAACCAGCTTGTCCTGTGACATAACATAAATATGTCTCTGAACATTTCCTGAAGCGCATAATATTGGTGACACATAAAGCAACCTTATTTTTGTTTTTGCTGACGAAACCTGCATGACATTGCTGTGGGATAACCGATGACTTCCGCATGATTGGACGAATCCTGGTCCGGCCTCTGGCCTCGGACAGGATATGTGAGTTCAACAAGTGCACCCTCCGTCACTGTCACTCAGCATGCTCTGGATCGGGTCGGACCGGCGGGTCTAACCCAACGAGCCCCGGGGACAGATAACCAGGCGTCTACTCCTCCTCAGCCGCAGCTGACGAGTCTTACAGCGTGTCCTTCACGTTCTCTAATTGTCAGTCATGTCCAAATGTCAAACCATCGTGCTGGCTATCTGGAAATGTCTTCATCTGTGAGCGCTGTTCCGCTTTAAACGGCTCTATCGCTGGTGGGCACACGAGTCGCTGCAGTGAGATAATGAAGGCCTGCTGTCCCGCAGACATTCTGACACTCTAGAAATGGAAAATGTGAGTACTTTTTTTTTCACAGCAGTCTAGTTGTATTAGTTTTTACAGTCTCTGCGATGACTGGCCCAGTCCCTGCTGGTCTTCCATCAGAGGACGTTATGTCTTTTCTCCTGACTTGTTGATTATGCTTATTTGATGTCCTTGCTTATGCTGCCTGTTACAGGTATAATGGTCCAGTATTTGCTTTTGTGGTGCAAGCCAGTGACAAGCACGTATACTGACTGCATGGAAAATAAAAGGAATCTCTCCCCGGTATACATTGTGCTGTTCCCAGAACTGTAGTGGTGGGACATGCAATGAAATGAGGGGAGATAACAGATATTTTTGTTATTAGAAAAAAGTTTCAAAATAAAATTTATTTCGACATTATTCATTTGCCCTGGTGTCCTTTTCCAGTGTGTTCCTCAGAGACCCCAGGCTTTCCAACATTTTCTATATTGCCCCTCCTTCTGTAGATATTTTCATGCCCCCTACCCTACCCTACCCTACACACACACACACACACACACACACCGACACACATGTTCTGAGGCCACACACGTGCCTTCCTGCCCCCCCCCTGCGGGAGAGGAAGCACTACACTACATCTTCACATCTCACCAAATTCATTTGCATTCATTTTTCCCATTAACACTTAAGGCCTGAGGTCACAATAAAGGATCAGCGGGAAGATCTTTGAGACGCATCTCCCGAGCCCTCAGCGAGGTCCCGTTGCCGTGGGTTTTAAGACTCATTTTGGGGTAATATCCATCGCAGTTCTCATGTCATCAAAATTCCAGCCTGACACCATAACCTGTTATCTAATAAGCGCAGAATTAACATGGATCTGCTCATTGAGCTAATGAGCCCATCAGAGCAGTACCCTTGGCTGACCTCACAGCTGAGGCAGAAAGTGGAGAAGTTTAAAGTACATGCCTTCCTCCTGAGAGCCGGTCCCCCCTGCTGCCCCCCCACACTCCCTGCTGCCACCGTCCTCCCACACACAATCAGCCAGGCAGCTTTGCGTTTGGTGATATAGGTGTGTGCTCCCCTCTCCCCGCGCCTCTCTCATGGTCAGCTAATGAGATCTACAGGCTGTAGGGAATGCAGAAGGAAATTGCATTTTCCAGCAGTGATGTACTAGCTGTCACAACAGTCAGCATGGGCTCTCGTTTTTTTGGCCCTTTATTTCTTCATCTTCACACACACACACACACACACACACACACACACACACACACACACGTGCACACACACACACACACACACACACACACATGCACACACACACACACACACACACACACACGCACACACACACACACTTGCACATACACACACAAACACACACACACACAGGCGCGCACACACACACACACACACATGCAAATGCACACACATACACACACATGGAGTCAGGCAAAAACCATCAAGCCACCTGAGAGCGTGAGAGATTTGTTTACACTGAAGGCATTGTTAAGAATTTGACCTACAATAACTGTTTATAATTTTCAACAATAACAATAAAAGGGAGGCAGTTTATTCTCTTCAGAGATGTGTATGCTTGCACATTACAGTAGTAATGCCTGAATACTATAAGTGCTATAAGTGTTCTGCACTATATTTTGCCTTAAACTCTGGGCAAAATGGGGCCATTGGAAACACACTATGTGTTCATGTTAAGGGGGATATTTTTACATGTCAGAAGTTCTGAAGAGCTGCTTGAGTCAGCATATTCCTTATTTTTTTCCAAACAGTTGTAATATAAAACATGGTGGTTACTGATTTCTAACATCTAGCATCTTGTGCTGTATGCTGAGAATTGGAAGAAGACAGCATACCAGTGGCTACCAACGTTTTCCAATGGCTACAGAGTGGCAGGGTTTGATTCTAAAATAAAAAATGTTTAATCAAATATAAAGCTCTCATTAGTATTACACTACTAACAAATTTTAGGGATATTTGGCTTTAGGATGAAATTTATGGAAAATGTGAAACCTTCATGCTACAGTGATATCATGAAAGTAGGGCGTTTAAGTAGAAGCATGCAACGGTGATCTGAAGTGGTGATCCCTCAGCACAATCAGTGGTGGGTATACCCCAACAAACATGTCAATGTCTGAATAACTTGTGCCCTTGAGCATCAATTACAGCTTGAAAATGACGTCTCATGATGTTCACAAGTCGACTTATTGTCTCCTGAGGCATTCCACTCTTCTTGAAGGTTGGCCCTCAGGTCATTCAGGTTCTTGGGTAGAGAGTTACGAGCCTCTACACAGCGATTCAGCTGATCCCACAGGTTTTCTATGGGATTCAGGTCTGGAGAAAGTGCAGACTTTCCATCTGAGGTATCCAGTCTCCAGCAGCCATTGCCTAATGTTGCAACCTTGATGAGTCGTCCATGAAGATGAAAATAGGCAGAGGCGCAGTGACTGGATTAATTATGTTATTTAAGTAGTCCTGTGACTGTAACATTCACAAAGTATAGGACACGTCTGTATTGACTAGACACACTTGCCCACACTGTAACACCTCCACCACCAAAGGCTTGTCTGGTGACAACAGTGGCTGATGTACAGCGCTCCCCTTGATGTCTCCAACATCACTGGTGGCCATCACTTCTGCTCAGCACTGAGGCCCACTGATCCCTTGTCCAGCTTAAATGCTCCCTGGCCTATGCAAGACAATGACACCTGTGTCTGGTGGTGTCTGACATGACACTTGGGTGCCTCTCACCTCCTTTAAATGTGTTAGCCGGCATTCATCATCCAGTTCCGCAGGGCACAGTTCACAATGAAGCGCTCATCAGTGTGGGATGTGGCCAAAGGACGTCCATTTTTATGCCTTTCTGTGACTCTTCCAGTCTCTCTTTATCTGTTGTAACCTACTGATGACACTGTGACACTCTAAGCTCAGTGGCTACTTCCATCTGAGAAAGTCCCCGCAATGGCAAGGTACTGTTGATCAATTTTTAGGTGTTTTTTTGGTCTCATGATGTGAACAGCATTATGAGGAGGACTGTTTAAATACCAATTCTAATTGAACCAGGAAATGTTCTATTCATGGATCAAACACCTGTTGTGAATTTTGCCATTAAGTTCCTAGTTTAAGAACAGCAAAAATTCAGTTGGATACTGAAAAGTTTTGAGAAGCTAATATAAAGTTCACTTGTAAAGGTTAGAGTGCATTTTAGGATCATCCTGAAATTTCACCCAAAAGTCAAATATTCTCAACATTTTGTGAGTAATATAGCTATATGAGCTATAGCATATTTCATACATCAGAGAAGGATGATGCATTATTATTATTTTATTTAAATTTGGCATTTATTTGCGGCAGTTAATGTTGCAAGGTATTTGTAACAAACACGGATACCTTTTTTCTATTTACGTAACAGAATATAACGTTGTTTGGTGACACACGGGACAAACCTCAGAGGGCTGTATCTGGATGTGATACCCGGCGTGGCAGACGATGGGCCATTCTAGGGGAAATCAAACCCTTAACGCCGGTTGGGAGCAGGTTCATGACTGACGGACTCTAGGCTCTGCGGTTGCAGAAAATCTTTACACTGGGGAACACGAGCCAGTGGCAGTATCACAGGCCATGGCCAATCTGCTGTAATATAACCACAGCTATAGACTGTGGAGCGGCTCCCGAGACTAATGTATTTCCTGCATAGTTAAAGCTCAGATAAGGATCACCCATTTCTCTGTTAATCGTTAGAACCGGGGGAACACGAGAACACGATACAATAATAAGCGTGGTGGTTCGGAGCGATGCGCACTGCGGTAGAGGCGGGCGGGCAGAGCTTGAGTGGACCTTAATCATAGAATTACTGGCCTCAATTACAACACTTTGAGCTGTCCGTGGCACGGCGGGTGCTGCAGAAGTCTGTGTCACCCGAGCAAGGTGAGTACACGGGCATTTGCAGCAGTTTTCCGATGCAAGGATGGCACAGAGGGGTATTTGCACAGGGATTATTTGATGAGTGTATTGCCATGGTCTGTTTGAAAAACAGCTGTTTATACAAATCTCATCTGAGAACAATTTTGTTCAGTCTGCTAGATCAAATAAGCTGGGGAAGAGGATTATTTTAGACTGAATGAAATGTTTCTGCCAAATATCTGCTGGCGATTATGGCTTTAGAAAGACTGTGATACCCAGTTGTAAGTCTTAAGCGTCAGAATATGTATACTCCACACACACATATAGAATATATACATGTATTTGCTGGAACATACTGTAGATGTCTTCAGGGTTTTGATTCACCTGCAGCAAGCATGTCAAGCCTCTTCCGTTGCTGTGACCAGTTTTAAAACAGATTAGAGAACCAACATTTGTTGATGTCCTCAGAAGGGCTATGGAAATAGCAGCACTCATTTGAAGACTGCTTTTACAAAAAAAAATAGTATACACTATACAATAAGTAAGCAGGAACAATATCTAAAAACATATTTCTATTAAAATTGCCAAATTCTTATTGAGTCCGTCATGCCCTTAACTTTCACCAGGAGGTGAGGAGGCTTCCAGAACAACAGTGATGTCACTGTCTCACAGGAGGTGGCCTCTGGACATTCTCCCCTCCACACCAATCAATATCCAGCCGTGGGTAAAATCCCTGTGTGGTTGCTCCCTTGATGCCTGTGGAGCTACGCAGATGGTTTGAGCCTGGCTGTGGACTGTGACGCCTGACCATATCATTCCCATGACCCCCCGCCTGCCTGTCCCCGGCCTCTGGGTTCCTCTTGCCCAGGCTGCCAGGTGCACTGCTTCACTTTCATGATTTTACTTAAACACACACACACACACACACACACACACACACACACACACACACACACACACACACACACACACACACACACACATTGACAGTCTTCATAGTATGTCACCTGAAATCTCCTTCACTGTTAATATTTCACAAAAATGCCAGTGGAGGAACTTGTCAGCCCCCCCCCCCCCCCCCCCACACACACACACACACACACACACACACACACACACATACATGTAGAGTTTAGCTGTTAGAATGGTCATCAGATAGAGCATCACCAGCCATGATAATGTAACCTTGCTGTTATTACCTTCTGAAATCAGTTCTGACATTTCAAGGTGTTTGGCGTATTTCTGGTATTAAAGCATATATCTGATCTCCATGAACTTGACACACTAGCTATAAATAAACTTCTGCCATACACTTGTGTGCTTTATGCTGGTTTGTACTCAGTTATAGGGTTATATTTTCATATAGCTATGAGTCCATCGCTAATGATTATCATACTTAATTTATTTCAAAATCAAACACAAAATCTCAACAGATTAGTTTTTTTTTTGTTTGTGTGGTGGCCTGTTGTGCTGATGTGTGCAGTAAACATAGTGTGTACTTGTTTGTTTTGTGAGAAATTACATTTTCAGTTCACTGAGATGTCACTCACTGCTACTTATATCACTTATATCACTTTTTTTTAGATGTGGTGCCATTTATATTTCTTAGAGGTGTGGAATACCACAAATTCCTATAAATTCTGGATTCTGATAAGAACAGTAGAATGATGGGTTAAATTAAATTAAAATGCATATAATTTTACTGATATTGTCATTATTATTGCAGACTCATTTCTTTGTTTTAAGTAATATAATCTTTCTTCTATGATTTAATTTGTATAATTTCCAAGTTTCACACCCATGTTTCAGTAACACATAGCATGCTTACTGTAGACAGAAATGTAAAAATCTGTGTTCTTGTCAATCACCTTTAAGGTGTAAAATTAGAATAAATCTAATTTTAATGTTTGAATATTCATATGATATTTAGTTCTGTTGTTTTGTCAACTCCACCACTGTGTAAAAGCTATTACACAAGCAGCATGGTAAACATATACGCCTACATTTTTTGCATGCTTTTCACTCCTCTTAGTGACCCGTAACTTGCGCGAATGTGAGTGATTTAATTTGGAGGTGGAGAAACACGGGGGCCCCGGCGAGTGGCGGTCCAGGCTCTGGGAGCCTTCTAATGTTAGAACAGCTTGGGGCGACAGCTTACACATGCTCTCGGAATTCTTAGCTCAGGCAAAAAAAAAATGTAAAAAAGGAGAAGGTCAGGAAATAAGCACCATGGAGATCTATCTTAAAGACAGGGTAAGTAATGTTTAATTTGCATTAGAGCACGCCAGGGCCCTAACACACAAGGTTAAAGTAAGTCCTGCTGCCCCATTTCCTAAAGACATTTAACAGTTATTTACTGCACAGGGGCCAGGCGGAGTATTAAAGGCTGGAATGACTGCATTATTTTAGACCCTAGTTTCTGGTCTCCTGCCGTAATAGGGATGTCTTTGTGCTGGAAGCCCATGGACTGAGGGAGCAAGCCAAGCCCTCAACCCTCTCTCTCCGCTGAGATACTGTAGCGTCATCATCATAATCACGCAGTCAGGATGCCAGGAATCAAGCTTCTTACTGCCGTAAAACAACTGCCCAGAATGGCGTGGGGGTGAGAAGACAAGCGGACCTTGGCTCTGCTGCTGTTCTTATCTGTAGTGGTTATGTCGTGCACGTTTCTGTGAAGGCCTGGTGGTGGTTCTTTGAGGCCTGGGTGCTGGTATGTGCTGTCACACCTTGCTGACAGGACTCAGGGCTGCCGTACTCGTGTGTCTCTCTGGACCTGGTACAAACCCACACTGCTGTGCCTTTTGGAAGGTGACACCTTGGCCAGCAGTTCATTTAGATACAGATGTGATCAATGGAGTGGCTCTGTATGGACTAGGACAGCCATGCGAGGCGTCACCACGCTTGTCTATGTAAACTACTCCACCACTCCATAGGGAGAGACAGAGAAAGAGAGACCAAATAAGTGAGTGAGAGCAAAATGCAAGAGGAGACAGAGAGGGGGGGGGGAGGAGGGAGAGAGGGAGAGAGGGAGGGAGGGAGGGAGACAGACACAGAGACACAGAGGTTGTTTTTTACTCTATCAATTTTATGCTAAGTCCTCAGATTTGGCACACTCCCAGTGCATGGAAAACCATTCAGGCCTCTATAGGTAACACTGCCAATACTCTCTCTCTCTCTCTCTCTCTCTCTCTCTCTCTCTCTCTCTCTCTCTCTCTTTCTCTCTCTCTCTCTCTCTCAGTTTAATTCAGTCCAATTAAAGGTAGCTTTACTGGCATGACTACACCAGGTACAATATTACAAATAATTTGTAACTGCACTAATAATATGGAACTGAACATTAATAACAAAATATTAA
>NC_135223.1:15016153-15028653 GCF_052324685.1 Brachyhypopomus gauderio | reverse complement strand
TCCACTTATTATACTAAATTAGAAGCACCTGTTTGAGATCGTTAGCTGCATAAAGACACCTGTACACCCCACACAATTAGCATGACTCTACTAACATGGCCAAGACCAAAGAGCTGTCCAAAGAAAGACACTAGATACAAAATTGTAGACCTCCACAAGACTGGAAAGGGCTACAGGGCAATTGCCAAGCAGCTTGGTGAAAAAATATCAACTGTTGGAACAATTATTAGAAAATGCAAGAAGCTAAACATGACTGTTAATCTCCCTGAGACTGGAGCTCCATGTAAGATCTCACCTCATGACTGTAGAAATGATCCTAAGAAAGGTGAGGAATCAGCCCAGAACTACACGTGAGGAGCTGGTCAATGACCTGAAGAGAGCTGGCACCACTGTTTCCAAGGTTACTGTGGGTAATACTCTAAAACTTCATGGTTTAAAGTCATGCATGGCACAGAAGGTTCCCCTACTTAAATCAGCACACTTTCAGACCCATCTTAAGTTTGACCATGACCATTTGGATGATCCAGAGGAATCATCAGAGAAAGTTCTGTGGTCAGATAAGACCAAAATATTACTTTTTTGTCTTAATTCCAATCGCCGTATTTGGAGGACAAAGAATGATAAGTATGATCCCAAAAACACCATCCCTACTGTGAAGCATGGGGGTGGAAGCATCATGCTTCTGGGGTATTTTTCTGGACAGGATGACTGCACTGTAGGAGAGGATGACCGGGGCCATGTATTGCGTGATTTTGGGGAACAACCTTCTTCCCTATGCTCCCTTAGAGCATTGAAGATGGTTCGTGGCTGGGTCTTTCAATGACAATGACCCAAAGCATTCAGCCAGGATAACCAAGGAGTGGCTCCGTATGAAGCATATCAAGGTTTTGGAGTGATCTGTGTGGAGAAGATCTGTGTGGAGGAATGGGTCAAAATCCCAGCTACAGTGTGTGCAAACTTGGTAAAAACTACAGGAGCTGTTTGACCTCTGTAATTGCAAACTACTGTACCAAATATTAGCATTGATTTTCACAGGTGTTCAAATATTTATTTGCAGTAGTAGTACACAAATACAGTATATATTTTTTCAATCATACATTGTGATTTCCAGATTTTTTTACAGTATGTCTCTCACAGTGGACATGCACCTAAGATGAAAAATTCAGACCCCTTCATGATTTCTAAGTAGGAGAACTTGCAAAGTGTCACGTTGAGGACCCCGGCCCCTCCCTATTGGACGTGTGTCTACGTCGCCTATGTCTACTCGTCTGCGTCTGTGGATCTTCGTGGTTGTGTCTTGTGATAATCCGTCTCACCTGTGGCTCGTCTCGTAATCACGTGGGGTTGATGTGGTTTGTCTATTTAATGTGCGCTTGCACAGTGTCCTGTGCTCGTCGCTGTCTGAGTCTGCATGTTGTGTGTGCGTGTTCTATGTTTTTCGTGCGCTTATTGCGCAATAGCTGTTTCATCAGTAAAGTGACGTTTGCTGCCACCAAGGACTCGTGTCTCGTCCTTCACGCCACACCCACCGTCACACAAAGCCGCAGGGTTCAAATACTTATTTTCCTCAATGTAATAACATACATAATAATACATCTAATAATACACCAAGTAGCACATATAATAACACACCTCATAACACACCTAATAACACACCTAAAAACACATCTAATAATACACCTAGTAGCACACCTTACAACACCCTTAATAATGCACCTAATAACACACATAATAATACACCTAATAACATACCTAATAATACACCTAATACACCTAATAGCAACCTAATAAAACACCTAATAATGCAATTAATAACACACATAATAACACGCCTAATAACACAACTAATAACACACCTAATAATACACCTAATAATACACCTAATAACACAACTAATAACACAACTAATAAGACACCCAATAACACACCTAATAAAACACCTAGTAATACACCTAATAACACAACTAGTAACACACCTAGTAATACACCTAATAACACAACTAATAACAAGACTAATAACACCTAATAAAACACCAAATAATACACCCAATAACACACATAATAACACAACTAATAAGACACCTAATAAAACACCCAATAACACACCTAATAACACACCCAATAACACACCTAATAACACACCTAATAATATACCCAATAACACACCTAAAAATGCACCTCATAACACACCTAATGATACACCTAATAACACACCCAATAACACACCTAATAACACACCTAATAATATACCCAATAACACACCTTAAAATGCACCTCATAACACACCTAATGATACACCTGAAAAACCTAATAATACACATATACACCTGATACACCTAATAATACACCTAATAATACACCTGCTACACATAATAATACAGTATTTCTTATCACATTTTCAGAAGTGTTTTCAGAAGCACAGAAGCACATGTGAACTGTGAACATCTGATTTTAACTTGTGATTTTAACTTCACTTATGAAGTTCTGAACTCTATTATTATTATTATTATTATCAACGATTATATACATTGTCACACTCTCATGACACAGCAGGGATGTGGAGACATGGTGGCCACAACAATTGCTCTTCCAGTGTCAGCGGAATTCCGAAGACAAAACGTTGCTTCATCTTTTGGCTTGAGTGACCTAATGTAAGCCTGCAAAGGCATTACATCTGTCATTCCAGCTGCCTCCATACATATGCCTCCCTTCTAAGTTTCTCATCACAAGCATATCCTTTTCTATTCATGGTGCCACTAAGGCTGATTGCATGAGTTGGACATGCCTGACAGCATATTTGTTGGGTCCTGGAACCATTTTGATGATATTAGTAGCATTACAAATAGCTTGTGTTCAAGAAGGCCCATAATAACTAATTAACTAATAACTAATTTCAAAGGTAACGCGTCTGCTGGTGGTTGAAAGGTCAGAGGAGTGTTCCTCAATACCAGCATCCTCCTCAGCATTCTTCTCAGTCTCAGATACATTCTCCACTGTCTCACACACATTCTCCTCTGTCTCGGATACATTCTCCACTGTCTCACACACATTCTCCTCAGTCTCAGATACATTATCCACTGTCTCATACACATTCTCCTCTGTCTCAGATACATTCTCCACTGTCTCACAAACATTCTGCTCAGTCTCGGCTACATTCTCCACTGTCTCACACACATTCCCCCCTGTGACATTTTCAGTGTCATAGACCTGTGACTGAACCTTATTGTGTAATTTTCGATTGAAAGAGAGCATAAAGAGAGAGCCCACAGAGGAGTATGAGATATCAAAGTTCCTGTGGGAATTACATTTTATGATCCCCATGCCACGTGAACTATCAGAGATTCTCATTCTACTACACAAATGTTTATTTTATAGGCTACAGGGAACTTTCTTTAAGACTAAAAATTGCATGCCTGCATTCAAAACAACCAAAACAAATGTGTAAAATATAATATATTTTATATATTTATATATATACTATTATATATTTTAGATATTTGAATGCTAGAGGGCAAATTGAACCCAAATAACCCAAACATGTACAGAATATGTTTAGAATCTTGAAACTGTATCATTATGATGTAATTCAGTTGTCGTGAAATTGTACTGAGACACTAAACAATGAATGTGCTCAAAATGAACCCAAAGATGCAGGGGTAATAATAGTGCTAGTGTAAGATCATTCCTTTATTCATGCTTTTCACACTTTCTGTAATTCTTGGGGAGAAGAGATCTAGTTTTCCAACCTTGAGTCAGTCGTGGGACATAAGCAAAGAGCATATAACAGCATTGAGTTCTAAACATTTCTGCTTTAGGAGCATGAACTAGGAATACTTATACTGAAGAATACTTTAGGAGCGAGAACTAGGAACACTTATATTGAAGAGTGCTAGAAAAATGTGGACATGGAACACCTATACTGAAGAGTCTGCTAGAGGAGCATGAACTAGCAAAACTTATACTGAAGAGTCTGATAGATTTTGATTAGGAACACGTACAGAAAAGTCTGCTAGATTAGGATTAGTAACTCTTACACTGAAGCGTCTGATAGATTAAAATTAGGAACACATACTGAAGAGTCTGATAGATTATAATTAGGAACACATACTGAAAAGTCTGATAGATTAGGATTAGGAACAATTATACTGAATAGTCTGACAGATTAGGAAATTATACCCAAGACTCTAATAGATTAGGATTATGAACACTTGCTAAGGCCCATCTTTCTCAGTTGATTGACGTGACTGCACCTAGTACTTTCTTTTTTAGACTTGAAAAGACTGAAGAAACATTTTCACTTAAAATAAATCTCAAATGTCAAATGTCAAAGAAACAAATGATCAGCTCAAAATTTAGTCCTCTGCTATTTATATTTATGAGAAGCTTTTCCAGTTGGAGTCCTGTGACTCTGTGGCCTTCTACAGTTCCCAGTGTGATGCTGACTGACTTTCAGTGAATCTCAATGTAACGATGGCGCTGGCGAGAAGGACGAGACACGAATCCCACGTTGCAGCAAACGTTACTTTTATTTACACTTAACATATAGCGCGTGAAGCGCACGGAGAACACAAAACAGACGCAGTAACATGTAAACATTAGACAACCACGAGCACAGGACACTGCGCGAGCGCACATTAAATAGACAAACCACATTAGCCCCACGTGATTGCGAGACGAGTCACAGGTGAGACAGATTATCACACGACATAGCCATAACCACAGAAATCCACAGACGCAGACAATGCACATGGACAACGTAAACACACGCCCAAAAGGGAGGGGCCGGGGTCCTCAACGTGACACTCAATCCAGAAGCATAACAATGAACTTGTGCACAATGGAAGTCTTCCCTTGGGTGGTTGGAGGCTGGTGTTGGTACTGGTCAGGGGCGGACTGGGGAGAAAAAGTGGCCCGGGAGTTCCTGACAGACTGGCCCACTATATATATATATATATATATATATATATATATATATATATATATATATATATATATATATATATATATATATGTGTGTGTGTGTATATATATATATATACTGTATATGAATCTAGTGTGTGTATATATACTGTATATGAATCTATACATGGCACGTAGTGTATATGATGGCGTTTATTGTCATATGGACAATATTAATTCCAGCAATATTATGATTACATAAATAGTCCATCATAAGACCACCAAACAAGTTGTTTTACGCAAAGTGCATCCTAAAGAACAACCTATATTTCTTCCTCTTACCTATTTGTGGTGGTTAGTTTTAATCTAAGAATTTCAATAGCTTAAAAAAACAGTGCACAGTGCTCTGGAACCTTTAAGACCGCCACTTGCGTCCGTGTTAACCGTGTTAAGGTAATTTGCACATGGTGCCTTAGACGTTGCAGAGGCGACAGCAGTACATTTAAAATAACATGTTATCTACAATTTAAACTGCTGTATGTTTTCGTAGTCCGGCCCGGATTTTCTGGGACAAGTTGGATTTTTTTCTGATCTCCGCTGCATACCCAGGCCCGTAGCCAGCATTGTGATGGGGGGGATCTTTTTCCCCCAAAAGTGGAGTGAGGGGGGGGGTTATGTCTTATATGTTTCCTCTATGCTGCGCCTATAGCGATCGATCGCCAGTGGTTGGCGCCAGAGCGAACTAGTAACTCAGTGGGTTTTCCATCCATGAAAAAAGCTGGATGGAAAAAGACCAAATATCGCAAAAAGATGTTTACGCTAGGAGGAGGTGGAAAAGTTAGACTATCGCATCGCCAAAATTCGGAAAAACTGGATGGAAAAGGGTTTTTCGCATAAACGATGACGTATCATGCCTCAAGTCAAGTGGTTCTGTACATGATCGCGATGTAAAGATGGCAAATGCATACAAAAACAGTTCTGGAGAGAGCAAAAATTGAATTTAACTTCTCCATGTAAAGAAAAGAAAAAGAAAAAAATGTTTCACAACCTCAACGTGCAAAAATGCGTAACTGCCAGATGGACGTAAAACCACTATTGGCGTCCTCTCACGTGATCTAAAGTTTATTCGCATAACTGTAATGAATGGAAACAAGGCTTAATTCACATTTTTTTCTGCCGAAACTTGGAAATTGCGCATTATTTTTTCGAAAGGTTTGGATGGAAACCCGAATCATAGATGTAGATCGAAGATAAATAAACTAGATTTTTTTCAGCGTGAGAAATCGGATGTATGGCGTGTGAGCGTGTGAAAACGGTCAAATGCGCGTGTCTCACGCTCATTGCGTGAGAGTTGGCAACACTGTTATAAGTTTGTTGTGAGTCTGTTGTTGCTGTCCTTATTTGTTTGTCTGTATATTCACCGGAGATTAACAATTCATTCATTGAATAGCCTACCTATCTTGAGGGGCATGTGTGTACGGAGGGAGGGTGCGGGTGCGGGGGCGGGGGGGGGGGGGGGGGGATCGAACGAACCCTTCGATCCCCCCTGGCTACGGGCCTGATACCGTCAGCTCGCATCAGCTGGCCCAGTCCGCGTCCGCGGTCCAACTCGTTCATGTGTTTACAGGCTCAGTCCGCGGCCGCGCTGAGCAGGTTAGTCTGACTGGAGCGGGGGAGGTAATAGGCACCGTTAAACAGCAGCGTGACTACGGGCCGGGGCCGCAGTGCGCGGCAGTGGCTCCTCCACGGGCTGAGTTAAACCACCGGCGGCCTACCGGCCCACTAACCCATCGGCCCACCGGGGAAATCCCCGGTAGCAATGTATGCCAGTCCGCCCCTGGTACTGGTATTGGTGCTGGTGTTGGAAATTCAACAGGTTCTTTACCCTTATATTGTGTTGGGGTCAAGTTTGACCCGTTTTCAAAGTTCAGGTGTGTAAAAAGTACTGTTTGCTTTTTTGTATTGGAATAGGATTTCATGAGATCTTCAGAAACAGCTATTTTAACACAATAAAGGCATTTTTTATATTTTTTTATAATTTTAGTAAATTTTAAAATGTCTCAAATTCAAAAGTACCCTTCATGGTGTTACGGGTCACCACTGACCCGGCATAGAATACTTGCTGTTGCTCCCATCACATAAAAGGTGTGACTCACTGCACACACCCAAACACCCACCCACCCACACAAACACACACCCATCCACACTCCCACACACACACACCCATCCACACTCCCACACACACACACCCACACACACCCAAATACCAACCCACCCACACACCCATCCACACTCCCACACACACCCAAATATCAACCCACCCACACACACCCAACCACCCACCCACACACACCATTCCACACTCCCACACACATACACACCCACCCACCTACACCCACCACACCACACACATATACCCACACACATACACCTACCAAACACACACACACACCCTACCCAAGCCCTCTCCATCTGGAATACAAACTTTCCCACAGAATATTGATACATACGTACACACACACACACACACACACACACACACACACACACACACACACACACACACACACACACACACCAATCCACACTACCATACACCCACACCCACCACACCACATACATCTACCACACACACACACAGACACACCCTACCCTAGCCCTCTCCATCTGGAACACAAACTTCTGCAGAATATTGATACATACGTGCACACATTTTGAAAAAAAATTTTGTTTTTCGATGTTTATAGCTTACACACACAAACAATTGTTCTGGTCATTGTTCTAGTCATTGTTCTGGGCATTGTTATGGTCATTGTTCTGGTCATTGTTCTGGTCATTGTTCTGGGCATTGTTCTGGTAATTGTTCTGGGCATTGTTCTGGGCATTGTTATGGTCATTGTTATAGTCATTGTTCTGGTAATTGTTCTGGTCATTGTTATGGTCATTGTTCTGGTAATTGTTCTGGGCATTGTTCTTGTCATTGTTCTGGGCATTGTTCTGGTCATTGTTCTGGGCATTGTTCTTGTCATTGTTCTGGGCATTGTTATGGTTATTGTTCTGGTCATTGTTCTGGGCATTGTTCTTGTCATTGTTCTGGGCATTGTTCTGGTCATTGTTATGGGCATTGTTATGGGCATTGTTCTGGTAATTGTTATGGTAATTGTTCTGGGCATTGTTCTTGTCATTGTTATGGTCATTGTTGTAGTCATTGTTATGGTCATTGTTCTGGTAATTGTTCTGGGCATTGTTCTTGTCATTGTTCTGGGCATTGTTATGGTTTTACAGGGTTCAATCTATAGTTTAATTTTCAAATTTGCACTTGATAAGTCTGTGTAAAAAGTAGTGGATGAATGACAGGCTATCGTCCGTCTGACGTCTAGGGTTTGATACACACAACCCCCCCCCCACCACCCCCTCGGCCCGGTCAACGATCGGCACACATGGAGCCAAAAAAATGAAACCCTGAAATTGAAAACTGTGGTTACATGGATTTAAACACATACTAAGTTAGCTATGAGGTGAGAAACAAGAATTTTCAGGCCAATTTAATTCGGGTCCGTGTCGACCCGAGACACCAAGAACTGTTTACCCCGTCTAACATAAGATAAGGGTTAATAATCCTTTAATAGGGCATACAGCAGAGTAACAGCTTATGCCAATTGTGTTTTGTCATAGACACCGTGGACATTGTCAACATAATCTGTTTATTCTTATACATTTTCCAGCGACATGTGTGACAATTAATTGGGACCAAAAATATTATTTTTCTGTCTGGGTTATGGTTAGGGTTAGGGTTAGCACACATGCTATTGTAGATCCTTCTACAAAAGCATTAGCTGACTTTTTCTCCCTTGGTCATCACTGTCTGCCTCTGTGTTATATATTCTCTAAATCTCTAAATTCTAAACATACATGGTTTCATTGACAAACCTTCAAAAACTCTCTGTAATCTGTCTGTAATCTCTGTCTGTAATCTCTATAATCTATGCCTGTAATCTCTGTATGTAATCTCTCTGTATTGTTGACCCTTTGCTCATGTTCACACCTCACATAAATGTACACACTCAAAATGCAGATTTTCTTCACAATATTGCTCATTTCTTTCAAATGCTCAGTGTCAGAGATGCTGAATCACCTATATGCGCTTTTGAAAAGATCAATTTCCTCATCAGTTGTCTGCCTTTAAAAGCCATAAACAGACTACAGTATATTCAGATTTTTCTCTTCTCATAGCAAATGTTCAGAAAATGTAACAGGTCCGTGTTACTTCATTTGCATTTGCTGGCCAAAACTGTACGCATGCAATGAAACTACTACTAATTACCTTCAAGGCTTTACATAGGCTGGCCCCCTCCAGCCAATAGTTAATCTCCTTCATATATGTTCCCCATGCACACCACTCAGGTTCTCTGTTATTAGTTGCTCCTCACGCTGGCCTCTCTTCTTGGAATGGTAGATCTTTCTTACGACCTCTAAACCGTGGGGCTCTCTGACCCGGTATTGATATTACTGCTCATCCATTTCTTCATCCAAAACAGACCTAAAATGCAGCTTTTGCTGTTTATTACTGCTCACATGTATTTAATCGTGTGATCGTTTTTGATTTTGTGTTTATTATGTCTTGTTTGTATCCAGTGCTCATCTGTACAGGGACCTTGAGCTCTGGAAAGGTACTTTATAAATGCAACTTATTATTATTGCTATTATTACTGTCTTCCCGCAGGGCTCCTATATCTGCCAGTGTATGAATGTGGTCAAGGATGCATTAATGTGCATTCCAAACACACGACCATGAGACCCAGTCACTGCAGATACTGGTATACCGCTTTGCATCTCATAGCATCTCTCCGTAATCCAGGATTTTGTAGGCATGAGACTGCTAAAGAGGTGTTTTTTAATAGACATGTCTGTTGTGTCCAAGTTTCTGTGGTTGTGTTTTTAAAGCCTGGAGTGTTTAGAACATTGAGGCTAGATGATGAATATCACTGTGTGGTAGAAACACCCTTTAACCTTCTGCTTAGAATACAGCCCTTGATATCAAGTGCACTGGCTAGCGCTTATATGCAGTCCTGTATAACTAGAGTAAAGCACCACTTTAATCTGTCCTCTGGACAGCATCTGTCTGCTCAGGCGACTGCAAATGTTATTGGGCACAGAACTGTTGACAGCTTCATTTAGAAGATCAAAGGTGACTTTCTCCAAGTTACAACACCTGCTCTAAACTCTGCTGTGGATGACTATCCGTCGTTCCTTAGGTAACACCTGAAACTTGAGGAAGGGACAACAGGAAACACCCGAGATGTAATGTAGAGATATGGAATTCTACACAATGTTGTGATAACTTTGTGAAATACATTACACAGCCCTACAAGGAGGGTCCCTCAGTGTCGGGGGAAGTGTCTCCATCATGGAAACTTGTACCAACGTCCTCTTCCTAAAAGATCTAGGGAGCTCAAATGGAGGCTACTCCATCGTGCGGTGGCTACAAATAGTCTGGGAGCCAAATTTAACGGGGAGATTTTACCATGTGTACTTTATGTAATGCTGCTGACAGTGCCTTCCCTGTTTTGAGTATTCCAGGCTGTATACCGTAGTTTATGCTGTTAGACAGAGTTTTGACAATTTTTGTTTTATATTTACACAGACTGTTCTTGCATGGAGCTATAAGTACAGCCAGGCTGAGAGATGCACACTGGCAAATTTTTGATCAGGATAGGCAAAGTTTATCATTCCTAGGTCACAATATTCGTAATAAGGAAGAGCAGGACATTAACAAGGTGGCCTTGGGACCACTGGGAATGTGATGTGCTTTATGGTCTAACATGAGGTCTTTACAAGTTGGTGCATGTTTTTTTTTACTGTATAACAAGTGTGTGTGTGTGTGTGTGTGTGTGTGTGTGTGTGTGT
This sequence comes from Brachyhypopomus gauderio, assembly GCF_052324685.1. Taxonomy (NCBI): domain Eukaryota; kingdom Metazoa; phylum Chordata; class Actinopteri; order Gymnotiformes; family Hypopomidae; genus Brachyhypopomus; species Brachyhypopomus gauderio. Next base: position 15,017,847 of record NC_135223.1, on the reverse strand, counting down.
GTGTGTGTGTGTGTGTGTGTGTGTTTGTTGTGTTTCAGTTCGGGCTGCAAGTGTTTTAAAATATACAGTGTCTAAAAAGTCAAAATCTCTCTCTCTCTCTCTCTCTCTATCCTTCTCATTCTCTTCCTTTCTCTTCCTCTCTTACTCTCTCCTTCTCTCATCTCTTTACTGTGCGGAAAGCTTTGCAGAGGATGCTGCTACAGCTTACACCGGCCACACTCGCAGAGACCTGTCATCTGCTACAGCCTGTGTGTTCGCTCTCCTGCTCTTTCATGCTCATGCACTCTCACCCTCTTTGCCTCTCTTCCTCTCCAGTTGTTCTCTCTCTCTCTCTCTCTCTCTCTCTCCTATCACATATCAGTGCCGTAATCTGCTGTGGTGTAGTCAGGGGAACAGTGAAGATAACGTGAAGAGTTCATCAGGGAGGATGTTTATCTGGGAGGCACAGTGGGAGAGGAGAATGGAACGCAGGCCTCTGTTGGAGCCTGAGCAGGGTGGGTGTGTGCATGCATGATTTATATGATTTAGAGAGTGTAAGGGAGGAGGAGGAGAGGGGAAGCAACAGAGAGATGACCTTCCTCCTCTCCGCCGCCCACGCTGACCCGTGCTGCCTCCCTTCTGCCGTGCACATTGTGCTCATGCACTAAAAGCTCCTCTGCTGTATTTTAATTGAATATTTTATCATCTTAATTCCCACATAAGCGAGTCATTCCTAATCCATTATCCTCGACCCAAAGCGCTTCCAGATTGAGACACATCCTGCAGATCAAATTAGTTGCAAATGTCTCTTTTTTTCCCATTCTGTTAGCGAAACCAGCCAGCGAAACGTGTTTGGACTCCAGACACGACAGCGCCTTTCTGATTTTACACACGTCAGAGAGTGAAATTAAACATGACGCCGCACTCGGAATTGGCTGAGAGCTCAGCAAAATGTCTCCTCGCAAACAGTGTCTTCATCCCAGCAAGGGGAAGGGGAGATGCCACCCACCCTACCCATCAGGACAGCATGGTTTTTGGTCAACAGTGGAGTGACCAACAGGGTTATGTTGGTCAGTGTTTTTATTTACTGTAGCCCTCAATTATCCAATAATAGGATTCCATAACAGGGCCGTGATGTCTTACGGATTACTGTGGGAGGATTGGTTGGCTGTTTATCTGGCCTCCTTTGCCCTTTGGTTTATTTGGAAAACCAAACCTGAATCAATTGCACATGTGATCGCTAAGGGGTCCACGATCTCTGTCACAACAGCAAGAGCTACAATATATTAACTCCCATTGAATCGCTGTGGTTGAAACCTGGTACTCAGGTTCAAAATGTCACAAGTGTGAATCGGATCAGGGAAACCAGCATTGATCTGTGTTCTCCGACTGGGCCGAGTCCGCCCTCTGTAGCAGCGTGTAGAATCTACCATCTATCAAAGAGTCCAGCGCACACAGCCTCACACCACACCCACGTGGTTCATCTCTGGATTTTAATGAGGAGGGTGAAATAGTGAACTTGGACAGGGACGCTCGGGTAAGTAGGTGTGAGGGAGCAGACAGGAGCTGCAGGGAACCAGATGGAGATCCAGCTCCTCTTCTCCCAGCTCACCAGCACTGTACCGCCTGTTCTGACTCAGGCTGCTGCTGCTGAAGGTACAGCTCCGCCCGCACCCGTCCGTCAGGTGGGAGGGGCCCGCACACACACACTGATG
>NC_135223.1:14941153-15011153 GCF_052324685.1 Brachyhypopomus gauderio | reverse complement strand
CTCTCTCTCTCTCTCTCTCTCTCTCTCTCTCTCTCTCTCTCTCTCTCCATGCAGAACTTTAATCCTGGCTGTTATTATTCCAGTTCCTCCATGCTGTTCTCTCTCTGGGCTTCAAAGGGGTCCCAGCAAAAGGCGTAGAGAATGCTATCTGGCCAGCTTTAAGAGTCCTGTTAGGTTCTTGGTCTCTGCTTATCCCCCCCCCCCCCCCCCCTACACACACACACACATACACCCTTCTGACCTGTATGACATGTCCATGTTCTTGACATGCATAGTGATACCAATGCTAATAATATTTACTTCAAAATTTACTCACACTTATTCACACATACATACATATGGAATTCTGAATGTTAATCCCAATGCACATTCGTCTGACAATTGATAGTTGTAAATTTTATGCCATATGATTTTGTTTAGCATTTTAAGTAATGGTAGCTTAGCTTTGAACACACAGCAGAAAATCCACCATGACGTATGATATGTATTTCTCCTGGTAAGCTTGTATTGTGTGAAGAGGGTGGGACTCTTTTCCACAACAGCCACTGAGCTTTCTGTGTGCCAATCCTTCCCCCTGACCGAGCTAACCACAGCCGTCGACTACTACAACACCAGCACTCACAGGTCTTGACCTACCCACATCTCACCTGCAGCAATGCACGCTGTGCTTCCTCCGGCTAACTGACCGAACCAGACAACACAACCTGTGGTGTGGAATAAAAACAGGAAGTCAGAAGACAGATCAGATATGAAGTTTTATTGATTTTAAGAGAGCTTATTTTATAAAGTTTATAATGAGGAGGGTAACACAGCACTCAGCCACTAAGACTGAAGTTTAAAGGAATGCCTTCATCAAGACCCCATTTTTTTTTTGTTTTTAGGATGGGTATTTCTTAACTTGTGCGTGTTCTGAGGAGGGGTATTATATCTATATTTGAATGCAGCACGACACTTGGAGTGAAGCCGTTGGATATAAAACACCACGGAAGGCTTTAGAAATGCTGAGAGATGAGATCTTTGGCTGCCAGCTGCCTGTCTCAGACAGGCTCTTTGTTGAAGAAGATATTCCCCTAGGTCCCTCAGCTCGCAGTCAGCCTCCGATTCCCCCCCACATCGGCAGCTTGTGCAGAACAAAGCCCTCTCAGACAGCATTTTTATACGTTAAAGAGTCGCCCTTACCCCGGGCGCTGCTTCCATCACTCCGCGGCGGAGAATTCACCGTTAGCCATATTAAAAGTGCACCCATATTTCACGTGGGCCACATTATTCAGAAGTAGAGCACGTGCCGAAGCTAACCGACGTCAAATATTTCTCTCCGCTCGAGAGAAGCGCGTCCCCTGAGAGAGGAGACCGGGGCCGTTAGTCTCGAAGGTGCTGCGAAACGTTCATTTAGAGGTGACGGGCGTGGGAGAGAGACGACTCTGTCTGAAGAGGCCAGGAGACGCGCTTGCTCATATGGTCAATAGTGAAGAGGGGAAAAAAACCCATGGGACATAAAGCATCATTTTATCATCTTATAATAAGTGAGCGCAGGTAATAGGAGCGTGATTTGATGTAATGTAAAAATGTAAACTTTGCCGTTTCATTTCATTCATGCAGAGAAAGGTCGTGTCAGATTAGCGGACCAAGTGTACATTTGTGGATGCTAAAGGTGAAACACAGCATGGCACCTCGTCGCTCTGATTCCTCCTTTGAGCTGGATTTATCCTGCCTCCTCAAGCACACACATACACACACACATACATGCACGGATACACACACACACATACAAAACAAACTCGTGGCCTCTACCGGAACAGAAAAGCCACAGAGGCAGCTGTGCAGCCCAATCAATACACCATCAACTCACAGCAGGGTGTGAGAAAGCACCTCCAAGCCCAACCAATGTCTGCCACACAGGAAGGCATGACAGGGTGTGGGTGGGGACACTGCCCCACCCTGGGTCCAAGGTAGCAGAGTGCCACAGCGTTGGGAGTGTGTGTGAAGAGCTGGAGTTGGAAGGCATGTAAGTGCTATTGGGAGTACTGGGCATATGGACTAGTTAGGTCTGTCACTGTCTCCCCCTGTCACTGTCTAAAGGCACACACACACACACACACACACACACACACACACACACACACACACACACACTGAGACACACATACTCACCCACATAGACACAAATTAACACACATACACACATACTCACACAGATGCACACCCACAAACAAAGATGTACAAACACACCTGTGCATGCACAGATACACACACTCACCCACATAGACACAGATACAATAAATGTGCACACAGATGCACACACAAACACACACACACACACACACACACACACACAGATCTCTTTACACCTCACTTCACATTTCATTTGAGCAGGCAGGAACACAAAGCAGAAGCAGTCTGTGCTTCTGGCTGAGCCGAAGGGACAGGAAATCATTACCAACAGAGCATCTCTGCCGAAGGTCACTGAAATCAGGGAAATTTAATTAGTCACCTTGAGAAGGGGGGGTGTCTTAGGGACCAGCCGAGGGAAGACGACCTGGCAAGCCAAGCAAGATTCATCTGCCACCCACCCTTCACTCACATCTCACTCTCACTCTTTCTCACTCTCTCACTCTCTCTCTCAGTCTCAGCATTTAAGGTCTGGCTAAAAACCTATTTGTATAGTCAGGAATTAGATTTTATTTCAGGTACAGGTGTAAATCTGTGGGGTCATGGGCATTGAGGGTTATGGTGAACTGGGATATTATGATGATGTCACTTCACCTCATCCCTTGTCCCTCAGGTTTGTTTGCGAGATCTGATGTTCATGTCTGGGTTATGTTCTGGCTCCTTTTAACTGTGCTGCCTATTAGCTACATCTGCAGGAGTCCATCCCTGCACACTATGGATCCCTGATTTACACACTTTAGTTTTTGGACATGCCTAATAATCTCTCCTCTCTTTCTGCTGAGGCACATCCAGTGCTGGTGTCATGTCGCTGCTGAGCTGCCAGCCGTCTCAGGTGATGTAGCTCCTCCAACCACCCCCTAATGCCCCCCTGATGCCCTCCTGATGACCTCCTGATGCCCTCCTGATGCCTCCCTACTGTGGCCCAAACCCACTCCTCTGTCACCCTGGGCAGATGTTCTTGTGCCAGATGGTTTTCAGACACCTCTACACTCATCGCACCCAGACTACGACTTCTATGAATTCAGATTAGGACTTCTAGGAACCCGGACTAGGAGGTCTAGGAATCTAAAATGGACTTTCATTGCTTATTTTGCTCTTTATTGTTGCTATTGTGGTGGCTGGTGGTGACCAGAGGAGGATGGGTCCACCCTGTGAAAATTGGTTCCTCTCCAGGTTTCATATTCATGCTCTCTGGTCATACTCTCTAATACTCTTAGTCATACCCTCTCTAATACTCAGCGTAGGGTGCCTGGGGGAGAACACAACCTTCTCCGCTCAGTCGCTGAGAGATGGCAGATGTTTGTGCTTGGCCAGCGAGGCCCTGTATAAACTGCGTAACCCCTGCTTCCCTCCCAAAACTGAACACCTCACTGCTGGGAATCGAAGTTCTACTCCAGTAATACAGCAAATCTCCCCACTTCAGTGCATTAGCCAGCTGGGCTCTGGGGCTCCACTAGTTTCCCTCTAACCAGTACAGCACCCTTGTGGATATTTAGTTCACTATTAGATGGGCAGTTCAGTTGGAAGCGATATAGAAGGCCAAAGGAAGGCTGCCAATAGTGATGGAGGAGATTAAGAAAGGTTTTATGCAGCAAATGTAGGGTGAGCACCCTGGAGTTCACCTCTCTCTCTCTCTCTCTCTCTCTCTCTCTCTCTCTCTCTCTCTCTCTCTCTCTCTCTCCCTGCTGAGCTCAGGGGTGAGCACAGATCAATAAAACAGTTCAGCTGTGTTTTTACTAGCAGTTCAAACACTGCCAGAGATGACTCATAGGCTTCATTATCTATAAGGCAGAGCAACTCTTTTGCTCTGTTGCTTTCTTTAGCCCCTGCTTTGAATCATTTTAAACAGTGAGGGGTAGTGTAGATGCTTATAGAGTTACGAATTCAGAGTCGTCTGTACAATGCAAGTTGTAAGAATGCTCTCGCTATCTCTCTCTCTCTTTCTCTCTATCTCTCACTTTCTCTCACTTTCTCTCTCTCTATCTCTCACTCTCTCTCTCTCTCTCTCTCTCTCTCTCTCTCTCTCTCCTCCCCCTCCCCCACCTCCCTGGGCACCATGTCCCAATCTTAAGTAGGGAAGCAACAATAAAAGGAATAGGAAAAAGAAGAAGAAACTTCATCCCAGCTGCCAGACCAAAATACCCCCAAAAACGTCAACAAATCTTAAATTCAAATATGCAGGTTATTTGTAGGAGCATCACCACAAACACATAACTTCAGAGTGACCCCAGGCCCAAAATAATAACCAGCAAACATAAAAAACACACATATCTAATGAAAAATAGGTTAAAAATATACCCTCACTATGCACACAGAACAAAAAAACAGACCAAAAGACTAATCAAAAATGGGGGTGCGCCACCCCAACTGTGCTCAATAAAATCCTGTTGTTTTTAATAGGCTAGGTATTTCCAAGTCTAGGCAATAGTGTGTGTAATACCAAGCAGGGAAAGATCTTACCCAGATGTAGCCATGGGTAGAGCTAACCTCATATGTTTACCCCACCCATCACAATACAACACCCATCAGATGGAAACGGATGGCTTTTTAAACGTCATGCCTAAAGATGCTGTCAATCAGCAAGAATGGGCGGAGCCATCAAACAATCAGCACCACTCCTGAAGTTCATGTTTTCTTTTCTGGATTTCATCTCTCTCACACTCACCTGTGGACCTGCTGCACACACTAAACAAGACAACCAAATCCATGCAATATATTATTGCATTCTACCAGTGGCCACATCAAATGTCAGTTAGCCTTTTTTAAACTCCCATAATTAAAAGTTCCTGCAAAGTGAGATTGAACCTATATGGCTCTGAGCTTACCACAATCATGCTGTGGGAATTTTCCAATTTTTGTGAGCCACTGGGAGAAAGGTGGAAAAGGTCGTCGTTATCAAATGTGTTTCTATTGTAGGAAATGGCGTCTTGATGAGTACTGCACATTCATTAGGAGTTTTATTCATTTGGTCATTAGCAAGAGCACATTAACAAATGTCAAAGGCACCATAGCCTTTACTGTATTTATAGATGTAGAGATCCAGGACCTCAGAATGGTCTCATACAGTATATCATTAAGCCATATGAATTATGTAAAGGATGATGACAAATGCGATGACATTAATCATATACTTCACTTTCTCATGTTCATTGATGACAGTAGGACTGGATGTTTTTTTGCTCTTTTTTACCCAACATCATGTTTTTTTCATGTTTAAATATAATTTATGTATTTGCTTAAATAATTGCAGTTTTTTAGCAGTTTAGCATATTGTTATTACTTACTGATTAAGACCAACAACACATTTGATTCATTCATTCATTCATTCATTCATTCATTCATTCAGAGAAACCAACACCTGTGGCTCAAATCTGAATTAGATATATCAGGAATATTTAAATCTGGCTCTGACATTAATTCACATTGAGCACACATTGTGTCATCTTTAAAAAATTGTTCCGGATATTTTATGTTGTATGGTTTTTACAGAAAAGATTGTTTGAAGATGAACATGAGTGGCCAAACAAACACCACCTGAATTCCCAGCATGCCTCCTGTCTGTTCTCTATATATCACATGACAGAGTTGTTTTGGTTCACTCGGGCATCAAGTCTCTGACGCCATGTAAAAAACAACAATCTCACAAAGTTTATAGAAGGTGCTAAAAATAAAATAGAGTTGGGTGACTGTATCAGTGATCATGTAGATATGGGAGAAGTTCACTCAGAAGCAGGTGCAGGTCTACACTTGGACCTCCTGTCAGGCACTACAGTCCGGCAGACAGGGCAGGCTTCTCTGAATGCTCCACTCCCAAACCCATGGCAAATCTGATTCAGATCATTAGGGAGCCTTTCTGAGCCTGTTAAAAAAGGCTTGATCCAGCCTAATTTGACATTATTATGGGATGGCCTGTGGCAGGGCAGAGCCGAACACAGTCTATTCTTTGCAGTTTATTAGCCTAGTGTTGCTGTGTTTTACTTAACAGTGTGCTGCGTGCCAAGACTTCTTTTCCACATCATTAACATCTCCTGGGCTAATTCTGTCATCAAAGCCATAGCATCAGGCTTCCTCCACATGGCCGGAACATGAAGCCATTACTCCACATTCTGAGTTTGAGAGCTGAGATGTGCAATCGGCATCATGCTTGTCACGGCAAGGTTCCTGTCATTTGCAACTCCAATTAAGGTCTTGGAACATTTTAAGATTCGGGGCCTTAAAATTCTATTGCAATAAGTCGCATCAAGTTACTGTGTGACCATTAATGCAACGATTGGATGTTTCATTGGCATACAGAATTTAATAGTGCAAAAGTGATTGCATTTGGAGGTGTGTGTAATGCCTTGGGATGATTCGGTAGACCAACGTGTTGTGCTCACTGGCCATACTGGACAGGGTGAAGAGAGACTATTTTACATATAAAAGGACAGGATGCTCACTGACAGCTAGATCTCAGGCACTTTGGCTCCTCCACCTCACCCTCACCTGTCCAGCTGACCCTCTCAGTTCTCCACCTGCCCCTCGGGTACCTCCTGCCAGCTCATGTTTCTGTCCTGCTGCACCATTCAGCACACCTGTGTCAGGTAATCACGGGGTTACGCTACTAAACACCTGACTCAAGGTTGGTGGGAGCCAAAGGACGGAACACAGGCAGTGTCTTATTTTAAGTGTCTACACACTGAAATTTTTAGATCTGTTTGATGATGATGAAGATGAGCAAGTGTGGTATCATAATGGCGGTCAGGAAGAAAAAGTGTTGAAAACTAGATAAACTCAGCAGATCAATTCACTAGATCAGTAGATCAATGATGAAGACAAACAGTGACCACAGTAGATTGCTTATTGTGATAGTGATTGTGTAATACTGAAATATGATTAACCCTAGAACACTAACGTTAATATTTGTAACACCATCACTAATGTTGGTTATATTTTACCTGGCATAAAATTCCAGATAAAACGTTTTCATCAATTTTTTTTTTTCAGTATAACACTGTATGACAAGTTTTGAAACCCTTCTTTAAATTTACAACATACAACATCACAAAAAAAAATTTAAGGTACCATGGATGACCCAGAAAAACAGAAAAATTATTGGAAAATTTGGTAACTCTTAACAGATAATGTCCTAACAAAAACAAATAATGCTGCTGGGAACTTGGTCTTTGGTCCCCCTATTCCTGGGACATGTGAGCCCTGTCTGGTAAAGGTCCTGTCACTAACACCATGTAAACTCCACCCATAAAATATGTTACCCTCTATCACTAACGCTGGGTGAAAATCACCCAAACGCAAACTTGAAGAAACCACAGATAGGAGGAGGGAATCAACCACACCATTAATGACATCAATTAGTGCCCTGAAGCTATACCCAAAGTCCCATGCAACTCAGACAGTGGCATCACAATGAAAATCACATGACAAAAATTGTATGGGTGAAAATCACCCGGCGTTAGCGTTCTAGGGTTAAGAACTGTGTGAACCAATAAACAGTGGTAAGAGACAATGGTAACAGTGGAAAGTTATTTTGTTATTGAAGAACAAGTCCGTGTCCCTCTCTCCAACTGTGAGGGAGAGAGGCTCTGATTGGTCTTTCCATATGTTATGAAATACACCTCATCTTCTAAAACTTCAAAACCACATGCATGCATTCATTTTAATTGCATTGTTTCAGTGCAAACACATGGCACAAGCACACCCACAAATAGGTACTCTCTCCTCTCTCTCTCCTAGCTCATTCTATATTGTCCTATTAATTTGTCATTGTTTCCCATTGCTCACTCTTGGTGTCTCTCTCTCTCACTCCTTTCCTAAGGTTCCATACATTTACATAGATTTACAGCAGTGTCGATTGTGTATTCCATGTTTCATGTACTACTGCATGTGTAAATAATTTTAGATTTTTTAAATATATAGCACACAAGTGTGCTATATATTACTAAGATGGGGCTTTGTTGGTTTGTATATTTGACTAATAAATCATGACTTTCTACATTCAACAACAATTTGACACATTTTTGTAAGTGTACAGCTATATACTGTATATATGTATATACCCATTTCTTTATTAGGAACAAATTTAACGGACATGCTCTACCCAATCTTCCCACTGAGTCAGGCATTGATTTGAGAGATAATTTAGTGCAAGTTTATCAGACATTTGCTGGGTTTTAACGTGCCGCTGCTGGTTGGGGAACCACTCAAAATCCAACAGTCTTGTGGTCTGAACTGGTTTATTAATAAAATAAATTATCATCATCTCCTTTCAACTCTTCAAGCCCCTTCTGCATTGTCCTCCATTTTACTGAGTAACTGGCAGTCGTCTTTGCTCCTTCCAGGCTCGTGTTGGATGACCCCTCTTGACCAATCGCCGCTTTCACCACTACCAAGACATGTGAATTTGTTCATCATCTCTGATGGCTTTGTCTCAACCATGAAGGCTTCATTGGTGGTAGTGGTGGTGATCCTCAGGACCTCAGATGGATCAGCATCATCAGAGTCCAATGGATGCCTGTTCCTGCCCTGGTATAGGCTGCTCTAGTGACCCAGTCAAGGGCAATTAAAAAGAGCAGAGGCAATAACAAGCAGCCTTACATAATTCCCGTTCCCTCTGGAATCCCTCTGAGAGTCCTCCCGGCTGGAAAATCCTATCATAGCGCATTCCAATGGTTTCCATGATTTCCAGACAGTAGTGTCATTGTGTGTTGAGTAGAACATCTGTTGATGGTGTTGAATGCTTCCTCCATGACAACACAGTGAATATAAAACATGCATATCTACTCTATGGTCTGGTCATTGATGATTTGTAAAGTGCACAAGCACCTTTCCCTAAAGGTCACTTGGTGGTCCCAAAACCTCCTTGCCGGTCACAAGTGATTCCTTTAACCCTTCCTACATCTGTTTCACCTCAGCCTCTACCTCATCCTCATCTCCTGTGTGGCCGGTGAGTCTGAATGCTTCTTCTGGTCTCCCTGGTATTCATTTTCCAGATCCTGATGTTTGACTGTTGTTTGACTGTTGTTTATAAATGCCTGATAGCTTCATTTGTAACTTGGCCACCACTAAATGATGCAAACAAATATTTGCTCCATTTTTCATTCTCATATATTGCAAACGGCTTCACCATCATCTTATAACCAACACATGGTCAATCTGACTTTCATTCTGACAATCAGCTGACATTCATGTGGCTTTGTGATAGTTGTGTAGGAATACAGTTGAATATGGCAAATTGAAGCACAAACCTTATCTTGATCTTCATTTTCTTTCTGTTGTTCATTTTCATTCACATCTCAAGTCTGTATGTATGTATATGTATCTCACTCTCATGGCCTGTTTTGCTTTGTTTTACATCAACATTTAGATTCCCCATCAGGATAAGAACCTCATGGTTTCGCTCCTGGTCCATCACACCATGCAGGAGGGTATTGATGAGTCTGGAATCTGGACTCATGATTACACAATCCAAGACCACTCAAACTCTTGCCAGCCTCCTTAGCTAGTATCACCACTCCTTTGCTTCCTTTCCAGAAAACAGTGGTGCTTTTCTGGTCTCCAGTTTCTCCAGAGATGTTCCACCTGGTCTCATTCATGCTGTAATGTATCACTTCCTTCATTGCTTGCATGCACTTTCCAAGAGGTGTTGGCTCTGCAGATGCCTGATGGCTTCCACTCAATGTCTAGAACAGAGACGTATATATATATATATATATATAGTTCCTCCTCCTGATGAAATCTAATTGGTTTCTGTAACACTCTGCATTTTTTTCTTTTTTCTTCCACACAACCTCTAATCTGGAGATACAGGGTCTGCCCCTACCCACTAGATCTGTTGAACATAGACAGAACTATAAAGGGTTCAAGGTAACATCAACATAACTCTGTGGGTCCCTGAGGCACATAAGCCATCACACAACAATCAAAGTAAATGCACTATAGTGATTGGTGGTTGTAGGGTGTAGGGTAGCTAAAATAAATTGTTCAAGGCCACTGATGGTTTATAGACTGTGTTGCAACTGTACAGATGCACGATGTAATCTACAAGGTTCATGCATGTAATAAAGGGGGTGTTAAGTTGCATGTAGTCTGTTGGTAACAGTTTTCCTCCAGTATCTGAATATCAATTACATAAGATCATAAACCAACCTATCCTAGCTTGATCGAGCAGGAGCAACCCTGAAATATGATGCTATAGTGCTAAATGTGAGTATGACATCTAGCCCAAGCTGTGCTCTGGTCTGTTAGGCCAAAGAGTGTAAGATGCTCTGTGTTCTGTTCCTCTTCCTTGTGAACACTCATTCCCGTGCCTTTAGGGCACACATCTACCCTGCCCACAACAGGGCTGACTGGGGTCGCCTCTTTCTCTCTCTCTCTCTCTCTCTCTCTCTCTCTCTTTCTCTCTCTCTCTCTCTCTCTCTCTCACTCCCCCAGGCTCGATTTTGCTAGTGGTTGTTCAGAAACACACACACACACACACACACACACACACACACACACACCCCCATCCGCACATGCACACACACACACACACAAATCTGCAAATGCATACACACACACACACACACACACACACACATCTGCACACACATACGCACACACACTCAAACACACACACCCATACACACCCACACCCACACACACACACACACACAGAAGTCCTAAACAGTGTTGCCAAGTTGTTGATTTTTATCTTCTTTTGAAAAGAAACCAAGAGAATTGCACGGGATAACTGTAGAAAACCAGCAGGTTTCCTGTGTTGTGTGGAGAGGTGTGGTGTGTTTCCCATTATTTTAGTTACATTTGCATTTGAAATGTGCTGTTCTGGGGTTTTGCAATCTTAGTCCTGAAGACTTCTCTGCAGGATTTATGTATTACCTGTTTCAAGAGAAGCTGTGTCAGATATGAAAACATATAAAAGCAGGAAAGCATAACATTTCACATTGTATTAAACCACTATAATTTTATATTACACTGCCCATATAAAAATGTAAATGTACTGTTAAATACAATTAAATATACAAATGTGCACCCATGCAATGATACCCTGTAACTATTTTGCACTTAATCTGCATTCACTGATACATGTTTATGAATTAGGAAGGAATACATTCATTAGATTGAACAGTTATTGCTTTTAAATATGGATTAGATATAAACTGCAAAAGAAAAATAGAAAAAGAATCAGCTGATCAGAGGAAGGTCTGAACAGGTGCATGCATTCAAGAGGGGGTCTGCATGCATGTTTATGTTTGTGTTCATATTTCTGTGCGCTTGTGTGTATGAGTGTGCGTTCCTGTGCATGTGTGTGTGAGGGTGTGTGAGAGAGAGAGAGACCAGGCTGGCCAGGAGCATGACCATCTTCTATTATTCACACCATGGATGGAGAAAAAAATAAAATAAAATAAAAACTCAAGTGGGAAGCATTAATATTTCAGTGGATTGTAGGAACCTTGAACGCGTCTTGCATACTTAGGAAAGAAAAGTTTCAGTCAAGTGTGCATGGTCCGAGTCGTCTGTCCAGAGCACCACCCAACCACGCATACCCATATTTCTCATTTATTTAATGACAACAGCATTAGGGGGAGCGAAGCAGCTTTATCCCACAGCTGTTTCTAAACATGCAGCCAAATTCTGCTGGACGTGACCAGAGCAGGAGAAGACCTGGAAGAAGTCTCCACAGCCTCACCATGCCTCTCCATGTCTCCACCACCCTCCCACATCTCTGCCCCCGATGCCCCTCTATACCACTCCCTGTCCATATTTGACAATCCATACCACCTCCTGGGGGGCAGAGAAGGCCCGGCCGATGGAACAGTGCTGACACGTATTGGTTAGCTGTTCTGTTGTGGTGCAGCACTGGCTGCTCAACATCACACGTGATCCACGTGTGGGAACATGGGGCTTCACGCGTGGCACACTGTTGTCTTCTGCAGCAGCTTCTCGGAGAGGGAGGATTAATGATTATCTATGAGATCATCGTCACCAGGATGCCGTGAGATTCGAGCAGGAAGAGGAAATAAGTGAACTGAAGGAACATGACACTGCATATCTGATGTATCTATAAGAACAGCGTTTCCTCTGGGCTGATGCTCCTTATCCCCCCCCCCCCCTTCCTGTCGGCAGTTTTCAGAAGTCAATAACCATGAGTAAGAAATCTGTAGAATTAAGAACATCTTTTCGGTTACTCAGACGGATGGAAAAAAGAAACTCTCGATTTGACACCGTGACTCTTTAATATGACAGCTGAAATTTCTTAGAATCAGCTTTGCACTTTTTGTCCTCTGTAATTGCCATCAGATTTTCTTTAATTTAATTTCAACCTGAAGGGTTAGTGAGTAAATCAATGTGTGCAATTAGACAAACCTCACCAATTACATTTTCTGCTAATGCACTGGAATGGATTTTCTGAAAGGATGAGGCAGCACTCCAACACTTCCCTTCCAGAACCTTCCGGAGATCTTGGTGAGATGATATAACGTATCTGCCAGAACTATCAAGACAAAATTTGTTAAACTGAAGTCATTTCAAGAAAATACAGCTTAAGATTCACACACAAACAAAAAAATCTTTAAAAGGCATGAGTACATGTTGTGTATCCTGGAGCCTTTATGACAACTTAAAGCCTTTAAGAAGGTCTTACTGTAACAGATGGACAAACAGTACTATGCCCCACAATAAAGCTTACAGTCAGTGAAAGAACTGAAGGAACAGCTAACATTACCACTGTAGTGTAAAACTGCTTGGCCCTTTACCCTTGGACCCTTAACTCTATTGCCATTTTCATTCAATCTCTCGTTATATGTTCAGCTGACTATTAACTAGCATAAGTCACACATCCGACACATTATTATATGGTTTATTTATATGGTTTAAATAGCTTTTTACAACAGAAAATAAAGAGAATGTGCATCACAACTACAAAGAGAAAACAAAGACAATAGTGACATCAGTTATTTCAGTCAGAAATGGATCAAGTCTCATCACAGAGCTGAAATTTTCACCTGGTAGTGATGGCAACCACCCTGCAATAGCTAGATCAATCCCTGGTCCCTCCAGCCGCGAGGAGAGATGGAGCTGTTCTCCTCCGTGTTCCTCACACACGCTGGCTTTTAATTGAGCAAAAGGGTCAATCAGACACAGTCCTGAAGAATATCTCCACGAAATGCTGTTTTCTAATATATTTCTCAAATGGAATGAAGCAAAAAAAAAAAAATGTAGTACCTACCATTTTACAAAGGGTACACAGGCACATCATATACGTGTGTAGGAACATAAATACACACACACACACACACACACACACACGCACACACACACACACACACACACACACACACACACACACACACACACACACACACACACACACACTAACAGTTCTCTGTGTGTATGGAGCACAGACCTACAGCAGTGACTAGTTTGAGTGACGTGTGAATGCTCTCATCATCACTCCTGATGGCCTGCTTGGCTCAGAGGAGTGTTATGCAGGGCAGTGCACTTGGTCTCGAGACCATTGATTTTATTTCTGAGAAGCCCAAGGTCAGGTTTGACGAGACAACACCAAGGAGTCCAATTTCACCCTCCTCTGGTGCAAACCTTTTCTCTCAGCTGCGTATATGAAATCTTTGGTGACTGACATGAGTACAGCCCTATCCATGACTTCCAAGGGACACATTCAAATTAAACAGCTACCGATTTGGCATTTTTCCCCCTGACTTCATTTGCATAGTATTGTCTGTAAATAGTCACTTAAATCCTTGAGGCTTTGGGATATGAATGGGGGTGTAGATTTGCAGCGGGTTAGAGTAGTATGATTGTACAACACTGGTAAACAAGTGACTGATCTAATCATGTCAGATTACAGCTCTTTGATTTAATTGTTTTCTCTTAAATGCCTTGATGCAGGCCTAAGGTATGCCTGCAGAATAAGAAATATGAATGTACAACAGACTCACGGGAAGTAGGAATAGAAACTCTCTCTGTCTGACACAGGAGCTTTAAACATTTTATTCCGCTTCATCTGTGATTCTTTTTTGAGCCTTTAAAGCTGTTGACAGAGGTTTCTGTTAATGGTTCCACTAACATCAGGTCCTGCCCTAGACACCCCTCTGCTCCTGCATTAGCAGCTGAGCGTTAATTGGAGAGCTCTCAGTCGGATCTGTGCAGACACACCTTCTGGAGTCCACATTCAAAAGGCAGGAAAGGGGAGGGAGCATGCTCAGATGCCTGCTTGGACCAGCTCGTTATGGACAACGTTCCAAAAAACCCCCAAAAAAACATCCAGCATCCAAGTGGGTCTTCACAGATTGACACTGATTCATGGTTCTCAAAAATCATGTGTTGTTGTTTTCAATGTTACATCCCAATGTCACTGCAGTATTCTCATACCCTGCACATTTCATACTGTCAAACTGTATAGCCCATTAATTTATGTATAACAGTAATAAAACAACACTGCAGCAACAAGACCTGTCAAGCATCACCAATGACCTACTAAGAAAACGTTGTATGTATGCTTACTGCACCCTGTGTTAGTGAACCCAGCGTTGGTCCTGAGAGACAGCAGGGAAGCTGCCTCCACAGCTTGGGACGAGGCAGGCGATGGGCCTGGTGTGACTGTAACCGGTACGTGTCTGCCCTTCCCTCGCCTATCCCAGCATGCACCTCCACGGAAGGGTGGGAATCACAGAATGGTGATTGGTTTACCGGGGGAGCTCGCTTTCTGAAAGGACCACATGTGCCCCAAAAGGTGATTTCGTTAATTGCCCGCGCTGCAGGTCACCCCTGCTCCACCAGCACCGTGGTGGGTGTTGATTTGCAGGGCTGTTTGCTGGGTGTGTGGTTCCAGGCTTCTGTCAGTGCCTAAAGAAACAAGCCCTGTTTGATTCCAAAGACAAGCAGAGCTTAGCAATGAGCTCTGATGTTTGGGGTGGTCATTTCCAAGCCTGGATTTTAAGGATGATGAGTTAAAAGGAAAGCAAGGGTGTAAATTTTTTTAAATCTAATTTATTCACTTTGCTAAAGTAAGGTTAGTTGTATAGGTCATTTAACTCTGTGATATTGTAATGAGTTGTCTCTTTACATTAATATCTAATGTTGTGGTTAGCAAGATATATGTAGTCATGAACTGTTTAATGTATAAATATTATATTAGTCTCTGGATACCTATTTCTGTATATTTTATTTATTGTCGCACAGACATGTATACTACACATACATACATATTGCATTGTTGTATATACAATATATAAAAATTGTATTTTCAGAGATGAAACATTTACCAATATTAATAGAGCACTGGAAGTGTGTATGCATTTGAACTGGAGATGAGATCAGAGCACCTGCTCGTTTTTGTTTAAGGACACCCTAGCGAGGAAAGTATCGTCACAATCAAAATGCTATTTACACAACAGTGCTTTGATAAATCAATGGAAAGATTCTGCAGGGCTTTTTTTTTTACCAACTCAGGCAATTACACAGACATTAAGGCAAATGTCATTACTGTCTCCACCGCAAACTCCACAGTCCGCTCCGAGCTCTCCCAGGCTGCTGACACGCACACCCTCCCCCGTGCTTGATTAATGACCGTTCCTGAAAAGCAGAGGCTCACCCGACTCCGGCAGGGTAAAGACGAGTTGAGATATCAGTTTAGTCATTTTACAAGCACTCTAAGGTTATTTGATATGAACGCACGCTTGCATTAGGGCAGGATACAAAGAGGACAACGATCTTCTTGTCACTGAACTACATCCATTGTCAGAGTAAAATCAAAGGTTTCTCTGGACCATTTTCATCAGTCCTGCTGCGTTTTGCAGCTCTGTCATATTTGCAGTTTTCTGTTTAATAATGTAATTGCAGAGTGGTGCGAATGAGTCTGACTGATGCTGGGATAGCCAGTCTTCAGGGAAAATGATCTAATTATTGAACTGATTAATGTGTTCTGGAGGAGTGACGGATCTGGACCCCAGCCACACTGACCAGACACCACAACAGAAGGAGGAGGGAGACCAGGAGAAATAGAAGGATAGGAGTGCTGGTATGGGCTTTATTATATATATAAATATACACTCAACAGCATGGGCACTCTAGGAACCCATGACCTTGGTCTTAATTCTAGCACCGTACACTCCTCTTCTTAGGGCTTGTGTAAGTGGGAGGTTATAGAATGGTGCTGTTTGGGTGATTTAACTTCTGCCCGGAATGCAGACGTTACACCATCTACACCTACGTAATTTTCAACAATCATGCACAACATGTATTCTACAAAAGATTACTCAAAATAAAAACGCAACCATTACATAACCTTAACCTTACCTTCCTACCTTTATTACACTATAAGCTTAGCCAACTCCTCCCTATACCTGTTGCCCTGGATGGCCTGCTAGCACTGCTTTGAGTTGAGCACTTGTGAGCTGCAAGTGCGCTTCATGTGTCATTGACTGAGAACTAAAGTGCACTCTGAGGTTTGGAGCACACAGCAAGAAGGCCGCATGCTGAAGATGAAGCCACACTGGTTATTAGCAGAACCACTGATGCATGATGCAGCATTGCTTTTATATGTCTGCGTCAGTCATAGAAATGATTCATGAGGTGACTTTGTTGATAAACATCTCATGCTGTGAGCATATCCCCATCTCTGTGTTATTGGAAACTCTGCATAGATTAGCAGGTTTGTGTAAAGATGTTTCTTTTTTATAGTGCAGTGTTAATCAATCCACCTATGGATAAAAAAACAAACTTTTAAGCCATAGGCAGTGTTTGGTCAAATGCAGATCTCAACAAAGTGGTGTTGAAACTCAGTCCGCCCTGTGAGGTTAAAATATCAAAGCACTTCCACATTGATCGCGGAGATCGGTCGATAGCATGCATGAGAATCCGCGTGCTCATTTCTCAACGGGGGATTATTTTTGAACGGGAGAGCGTGACACGGGGCTGAGTGACAGATCGGTCTGCTCCTGGGATTGATGGTGATGGAGGACTGTAGAAGATGGTCAGGCAGGTGACAGGTTCAGACTGCTGTCAGCATTTAGTATTTCCCTATGGGTACACACAGTATGACAGCAGTTACCCAAGGGAAGCGTATCCACACACACACACACACACACACACACACACACACACACATAAACATATTAAGTGTGTGAATGAGGTCTTTAATCATCACCAGTTTTTTTAATTATGACATTTATGAAGACTCTTAGAGCATTGATGATAAGTTACAAATATTCACAGTTTACTTTTTTTGCTTGCCATAATGCCACATTGTGATAAAAAAGCAAACATGTGGTATCCATTCATGCTTTCAAACCATTCTCTATCACCCCAGATCCAGCGGGAGGACATTCTGACACTATATCAAACACGTGTGGAGCGTCCACCTCTCCCTGAGAAAAAAAGTCAGTTTTGGTGGTCTTATCGATTTTTCCAGGACATCCCTCATTGTCCAAAGTGATTTGGCGTCCTGTTGCTAAGCTCATGCATGAATAGCCAGCAACTTCCTGTCGTAGGAGCTGCCATCTCTGTGCATTAAAATTATCTTTGGCTTTCCAAGCGTGTTTCTGCCCGGCTGAGCAAAGTCCACTCCTGTCCTCCCAGCCCGTCAGCTCCAAGGCCGTGGTTTACACTGGCAAACAGTGATGTGCAAGTTTAATTAAAGACAGATCAGGTGCAGATGTCTGTGCAAACATGTGCTTTTTAATCTTTCAGTAATTTCAGAATATGCAGTGTTGGACAGGTGGGGGGGGATTGGGGCTCAGAGAATGAGAGCCCGGGTCATGGAGTGTGTGGTCCCTTATTCAGGACTCCCAGGGGAAATATGGAGATATGCCTCGCTCACGACTAAAGCTCCCACCACATTTTCTTTGGCACAGTTCTGCAGAATTGCGCTTTTTAGACAGCGCAGTTGAAAAGAGCAGCTGGGCCACAGCAGCGTGCGGCGCTGTGCGCTCAGTGGAGGGGACACGACCGGCACAAATCTCACGCCCCGCCTTTTAAGACCTAATTTACTCCTCCGCTATTCTCTCGTTACGACTCCACGGGGTGGGAAAGCACCCGGTGGTCTTGTCCCTGGGCTTGTTATCAGGGAGAAATGGACACCTCAACAAAATTCCTCCACAAGCACTCCACTTGAAGGGGCAAAGCAAAGGTCAGTGCATTGAAAATAGCTTCAGCTCCTCCTGCGGAACCGTGCTTCTGATGACCAATTTGCAGTATTTTAGAAAGTTGTTGATTTTCTGCATTTACTGTACCTGTCACAGAACACATCAAGATCAGGGTGAAAGTATCGGCGGGCACTATGTTCTCAAGTTTTATAAGAAAGTGTCTTATGTTAAAACAGAAAAATTGCAGGTCCCAATGCACCACTCTAAAATACTTAAGCTGGACTAGTTAAACTCTTGTTGTGTGTACTTCATTTAAGATGAGTGTTCTGTTCTGCCCTTGCAATGCATCTTACTTACACTCAAGGTCATTGCCAGCTATTTTAATTGTCTGTCAAAAGCGCTGAGTGTCCTGGTTTGAATGGCAAAACACTTATGAAAGGTTCTGGGAAAATGGGACCACATAATAATCCACCCATGAACACTAATTACTATGGAAAAAACACAGCACAGTAATGGTTAAAACTATATAAATATATAAAGAACTTCATGCTTAGTGGAGAGACGTGCGTGGCAGACTGAGAGCAACGGCTGGAGGCGACGTGTTGTTATTTTGTTAAGGTTAAAGGCAAAATGTGCCATCCATCATAGTGGAAAATGTGGCCTGGCTCTCCACAGTGCCTGGGCCCGTGCCAGTGCACCTACGGCTGGGTGCGACTGGCTTCAACAGCTGCCTGGAAGCGAATGCCAGACAGGTCAGGAGAAAGCAAGACAGACAGCCGCTGAAGAAAACACAAATTTAAATCATCCTTAATTCATTGATTTGTTTCAGAAAATGATATGCAATCAATTTAAATGTCAAAGTCTGACCCATTATACTGTTATATCAAATTTATTTGAATTATTATTTTTTCTCCTTTTTCATCATTATGTCCAGGCTGTTTTCTCCCTTGGATATGTCTACACTGGTTTTTCATGAAAAGACATGGCCAAACAACATCTTTCATAGATTGTCAAATAATTTTACTGAATTCATGGGCCTACTAGAAACATGTAGGTAAAAATATTTTCAGAAATTAGTACATAAGCATGTAATATACCAGGGGTAACCTCCACTAGTGCACCTGCCTTAGAGATAGCCCAGAAGAAATCCTGTCTAAATGTCAGATACCCCTAGTGCAGTAGAGCCCAATTCCAGACTTGGGGAGCAGATGCATCTCAACCTGCTCTCACACACCTGGTTAATCTCATCATGTAATTATGAAGTCAGGTGTGTTAGAGCAAGGAAAACACAACAGTGTGAATTGAGTCCCCATGACAAGGACTGAGAAACACTGCACTGTGGGAATCTGACATTTAAAACTAATTTATCGTACCTCTGAGGCATGTAAGGTAATGGTCCAGGAAACCAGTAGTCCAGGAGAACAATACCTCTGTCCATAATTTAGATTTGACACAATTTAGTAAGCTGGTGTTGTTTTCTGGGTGTAACCTGTGGCTGTGCCTGCCTGTCTCTGTAGATAGGCTACATTACAATGATGTCTCTCTTTATCTCTGTCTCTTCTAGATTGGTGAAGGTCCAGGTTTAAAACAGAGCATTCAATAAAATTTCACTTCTGACCACAAGCAATACTGACAAATGTTTAAACCAATGTCTTTACCTTGATGCCAATTGCTTTTTCACCTAAGTCAAGAAAGGCTGTCTGTTGGCAAGTCTCTTAGGAAAATGAAGAACCTGATTAGCATAGCCCTCTCAGGAAGAAACGGATGTTATCAACAGGGTGGCAACTTGTATCAATTTTATCATTCAAAGATCTTTTATGTAATGTCTAACAGAGCTCTGGAGTGTTGTAGCATCAGGCTTGATTCTTAAAATCACTACATAGTCAAGAAGGCTCAATTAGTTCTGTTATTTTTTTACTGCAGTGCAAATGAATGCGAATACAATTTGATATTAGTTAAAAGGCATTACTGTAGCTTTAGCACTGACAAAATGAACACGTACAAGCCAAGAGCTTAGCTGTTACCAATTGGCAAATAAAATCATGTAAAAATGAAATAGAACAAACCAAAATGAACTTGAAAAACAATGGTCTGAAATATAGACTTCAAGAGATGGGCTGTACAGTAAAGATGTACAGCATACTACTTGCCTGCTGATTAAGGCCAAAAGTAGTATGTGGTATACAGTATTTGAGAAGAAGCACTTGTGTTGGTGTTGTTTAGGCTACATGCAGTTCAGCCCTATAACTCCATTAATTGAAGTACAGCCAGAGCTGTAGTGTGAAATCAGATCCACACCTGATGTTACACTTGGATTAAAATTTTGCCATACTGAACCATTTCTCACATTTGATCTAGCTGTGCTATAATCTAATATTGATGATTTTGAAAATTTTCACTGCAAGTAAATGAAGAGTTATTTAGAGGCTGAAAGTACTGGCTATTATTGGTGAGCTAAGCCGATTGATTTGACTCACTGAAAAGGGTTGGAATACCCATGACTAATCCATATGAACATTAGCATTAGTGTTATGTTCAGTCTGTAGAGGATGTGTGGCAACATTCTATTCTAGATTAATAATCTTAGTTCATTTTTGAGGTGCACTAACATATTCTCTGCTTACCTCCATCTTTTTGCATTACTGTGCACGACCGTGCACAACATTTTTGTTATTTTCACATCGAAGCACACCCTGTCTATCCACACTCTATTTACACTATAGCTAAAGCTGTCACTTTTTATGCTTATTTGCACAAGTCTGCATTCACCATTCACACATCCGTAACTTTCTTCAAAACATGGAACAGACCATTACAACCAAGTTAAAGTTATTTAACAAGAACACATGCATTTTATTTGTACTAATCCCTAGGTGACTAGAGCAAATAATGCACTAGAGCTGTCTTCAAAAATAAATGAATAAATAAATGATTTCATTCTAAATGATCATGTTACATGGAATTTATAAACTTAAATATTAGGCCTATATCTGGAATTATGTCCCATTGCTTCTCTGATAACCATCAAAGATTGAAAGAAAATAGTGGAGGATAACAGGTAAACTGCCTCAGGTTAGCAAACACTAAGAAATTGGTGTAGTTTGTAAGCTTCCTATATACCTACGTAAGGTGAAAATTGAACTCTTATCTCGCTACAAACTGAACATTCCCTATGGCAACTTTACCATTCTCGTGGGAATTTAGTCACGTGACTGTGTGTTTCACTTTTTAAAACATTTAACATCTTACCAGCTCCTACTATATACTACTATATACTACTATGTGGTATGCTGTTTTACTGTTTACTGTAGTATGCTGTATAATAGTATGCAATTTCGAATATAGCTGCAACTAATCTAAAAAAGCACATGAAAAATCATTAAAAGAGCTACTACGTAATAAATGTGCGACATTTTAATTTAATATAGGAAATGTAGTTTCTTTGTGATGAAAACCTTGTCCCTGTCCACGTACAGCTGCGTCGTTGGTACTACAAGTACCACAATGCATCGGATTTAATGCGGAAGTAATGAGTAGAATTTCAAGCGTGACGAGAGTGAGCTTTGGAGGAAAATGTCACATTACGGCGCAAAAAAAAGAAAATTAGACAAAAATGCGCAGGACTTCCTGTACTTTGACAGCTATGCTGATGTTAATATTCACGAGGAGATGATTGCGGACACTGTTCGGACTAACACGTACAGAATAGGCATTCTGAGGAATAGCAAGGCGATGGAGGGTAAAGTTGTGCTGGACGTGGGCGCAGGCACCGGCGTGCTGAGTGTGTTCTGTGCCCAAGCCGGGGCCCGTAAGGTGTACGCTGTGGAGGCGAGCTCGATCGTCGAGCAGGCTGTCCGAATTGTAAAACTGAACAACATGGAGGAGAAGGTTGAAGTGGTGAAAGGTACGCTGGAGACCATAGACCTTCCTGAGCATGTGGACGTGATCGTGAGCGAGTGGATGGGCTACGCGCTGCTCCACGAGTCCATGCTCAACTCCGTGATCTTCGCCCGCGATAAGTGGCTCAAGCCCGGCGGCCTTATCCTACCCGACAAAGCCGAGCTGTTCATCGCTCCCATCAACGACCTGGTGGTCGAGGACCGCTTGAATTTCTGGAGCACCGTCAAAAGTCAGTATGGCGTAGACATGTCCTGCATGACCGATTTCGCAAAGAAGTGCATTATGAACAAAGACATCACCGTGAACTTGGTGACGGTGGAGGACGTGCTGTCCCACCCATCCAAGTTCGCCGAACTGGACCTTTACACGGTGACGATGGAGCATCTCCGATCCGTGCACGGGAGTTTCCGATGCGAGTGTTTCGGCTCCTCCTCCGTTAACGCCTTCTGTGTGTGGTTCGCCGTGTCCTTCGCCGGTGAGGACAAGCCCCTGGTCCTGTCCACGTCCCCCTTCAAGCCGGAGACGCACTGGAAGCAGGCCGTACTGTACCTAGACGAGGCGGTGGACGTTATGCAGGACACCAAGGTGGAAGGGAGAATAAATATGTACCCATCCGAAGAGCGCGCGAGACATATATGTATCCACGTGGACTACACGATCGGTGAACATAAAACAAAGTCAAAGACGTTCTCCATCCCCGATGGATATTCTGACTGTCTGTAGAGACTACGAGGCTTCAGGGGGCTTCATTCCTTTGATTTGGTTAAAATGTTATCCACCTCAGTTGAGGTGGGGAGTTTTTCCCAGTTGGAGAATTGCGCTCAGTATTAATGAATGAACACAGTACCAATCTCTTAACCAAATTATTCTTGTATGTCCATATATTGCAGCTTATAACAAGATGAAGTCAGAACCCGAACTATCTAGTTGCCCTTTACGGATAACATTTAACTAACATAAAAATATAGAAAATTCTTAACACAAGGGAGACTGTTTGAAATCTTGAAATTTCATTTAATATTTTGCAATTACTGTTACAAACCAGTTTATTGTAAATCTGTAATATTTAATATTTTCTTTATGTATATATGTATGTGTGTGTATGTGTGTGTATGCTTGTATGTTACAATAAATGAACATGTTTATGTGATGCCTCCTTTACAGAACAGAAGATAAATTCTTTTAGGGCACAGGTCATGGAGATATGATGGCCATTCAGTATAGCCCCAACCCAGTTCAGGTACACTTCATGCAGATAATTATTTCTGTCTTTTCCACCTGATTCATTTTAGGAAGTCATTAAGCAACTAAAATAGCATAGATTAGTAAGTAAAAGCCAAGGTCATTCAAGACAAAAAATAAATGATAGAACATGATAATTAGCTAAACAAAATTCTTCTCTTTTTCTACATCCAATTAACATTATTTGCAGAGGCAGCACTGGTCAGCATTCAGGTCAGCCATGCGTTTACATTTTAGTTGGACAAACATTTTTTTTATTCGGCTGCTGCTGTTTTGTACTCAGTGGCCTATCCAGTGCATGCTACTAGCTTGAAAGCTACACACAAGCCATATCCAGCTAGCAGTCTGCGTGTGTGCTAATTCTATCCGCTTAGTTGGCACGGGTGCATTGAGTTTAGTTCTGCAGGATGAAGAGCAGAGGTGGATCTGATGCTTCTGTCATAGAGGTTGACTTGGCCTTGATTTCCAGCTTGGAGTATCATCTGGACATGTTGCACTGCCAAGCTGAAGTCATCCTTACCATTCTGAAATGTTCAAATGCAAATCTTACCTTTCAAAGTTATGAAAGTTTCAAAGTTAAGTTGTTTCAAATGCAAATCTTTTCTTGGTGAATCAAGTATTTTCACTGCTTAATGTTAACATTAACAATCAGATCAGTTCCTTTTAATTACATTGTGTTGAATCCGTTGAATCAAAGTAAGATGAACTTTGGTAAAGGAAAATGTCACTCAAAGTTACACCAGAAGTGATTTCTTTTTCACCGTCATATCTAATAGCATTCTGGGAACCTAAGATGTATCTGATCTGAACAAACTGAAACCACAGTATGTTGAACTATAGGTTCAGGTCTTTGAAAAGTGAAAATGTAAACACCTACATGACTGTAAAAAGTCAGTGTTCTTTCAATCACCCTTAGATGTGCTGCCTACATTGCCTTTGCTGTCACTAGCTGCTGTAGTATTGGAAGAAGTTGCCGTATTACACTGATCTCGGATCAGCTTTGCCCTTTGCTACAGTGGTGAAGATTAGGATTTGAAGCAGGGCAGAATGCTTGTAAAACAGGAAAATGAGCATTTGCAAAAATGCTGTTAAAAGCAAAACAGTCTAGTTAGCACAAATTCTTATGTGTTTGTATAGAGTTGGCTGGATCTCCAGTTGCAGCCTTGAGGTTCTGGGGTTTAATGATCATTTACAATGAAACAGCTCTGCTCTTGTCCTTTGTAATAAGGGAATCACTGGTCCTCATGGAAACTAGTATAATCTCACACAGGTATTGTAGAAATTCAGCAAGCAGTGTTAGGTTCTCTTCCGATGTAGTCATGAACCAAGGCACACAAGTGAATGCAAACATGTGTTACTTACAAGTTGGATTATACAAGTCCATATGAATGTGCAATAAGGAGATCGTAACCAAGTGAGATATTAACATGTGAACCTTTCATTTGAGCCAGACATCACCACTGATGCAGTGGTGCCGGGTAACAGAACGTCCTCCACAGTTTTAAACGAATGCTTCAAACAATACATCTGCTGCATTCTGTACCAACATTATATAAAATTATTTTATTTGTTGTGCAGGAATTAAGTTAACCTCTAATCAGTCAAACCCTTTCAGCTGTGGTCTTTAATGATGCATAAGGCTGAGGAAGCGCAACTAACCCAATGTAGTTATTAATACGCATAGGCCGAGCAGCATACCGGCTCCACACGCTGCTGTGGAGGGCGAGCTTCCCTGCACTGCTTGCTCAAAGGCGTGGAACTATCCGATATGTCCTCCGTATGATAATCATGTTACTCAAATCATTTGCAGCCAGCCTGTTACTGTAACCAATATTTCTGTTGAGATCACCTGAGAAGACAAATTGGAAGCATGTTATTGACAAAACTTAATTTAGAAGCCCAGTTCCCCCGAGCAGCGGCTGGATCCTCCTTGGCCAAGACACGATTTGTCATCATTATTGTTAGCAGCCTGATTCGCTTCTGTAAGCATGGTACAATCACACAGCCCTATCCAAGAAGCAGACTGTGAGACATTTTAATCTACAAGCTGCATCAGGCTGTTTTGGAGATTTGTGGTCAAAAGGCATCATGACTCCAACCTCCCACAATTCTGCTGACTGACTCACTCTCAAAACTGACTTTACAAATCTTAAAGCACCATGAAAAATAATAGCTAAAATACTACAGTCCTTAAGGTAATTCTAAAGTAAATAAGCCATATCAAAATCAATCAGCTTGCTTTATAACTTCACGACCACACATCTTACTTATAGTGGAAGTGACACTTTAAAGATCTGAATCTTAACCAGTGTGCTTCTGTGCTCAAGGTACTGCAGTCGACAGGCAGAACGACCAGTGACTCATTTCATTTAACTGCCAGACTGTTTCACAAATATTTGATGAAAACATCATAATGCATAGCTTTAAACAAATAATCTCCAACCAAACCTTGATGAAACATAATGAGCACTTACTACAACATTTTCCAAGTGTATTCCATGAGATTATTGATAGGATGAAGTAATTGCTATTGGAATTTTTTTTTTATATGTGTTTCTAAAAATATGTTTTTCTAAGAAATTTAGGCTTGTGTTTTTTCTGCAGGTATGCATTAATCAGACCAGGTTTTACCTTCTGTACTAAAAGTCCGTTCTGCCGGCTTTGTGGTGTGGCAGTAACAGAGCTAATAAGTAACACTCAGAACTCTGGGGATGGAGAAAACCAAGCATTCACACATTCTAGCACTGAGACAGAAATGGAAGGCAAAACATAAGAGTCTTAGTGCCCCTAAGCCTCAAGCACAGCGCTACACCCAGCGCTCCTGTCTTTGCTACTGCTAAGAGAGCTTCTCCACCAGCAACGGCTCTTTAACACCACAGCCTGTGCTGCATAAAATGTGTGTGTCCTCGTTCCTCGTTAGTCCAGGCAGTGGCTTGGCCGAGGTGACTTTTCCCCAGGCTCCACTGAGAACACACGCTGCTCGTTTTCGTGTTTCCACCGTACAGGGTTATTAAAGCCATCATTAAACTAGCATTAATCTAACACAAGACCAGACAAATGCATGGCTTGGTTAAAGAGTCAGACGGAATATGTCGGAGCATTTCCTGAAAGGGGCTGCACTGGTGAAGGGAGGATGGCTGGAAAATAAACCCCAAAAGTCACGAAGCAAAACCAAAATCCAGAAACAGCTTAGCTGATATTGCTGCTCCTGAGCAAATCCGCTTTGCAGGAGGTCCCGTCATAATCCTCTCCCAATCATGCAGTTTTTGGATTACAGTCCTGTAGCAATTCTTCTCAGGTATTGTTCTTAATATGATATTTTAATTTAGCAAAAGACTGCTAAAGGGTTAAAATCTCACAAGATGCAGCAAGACTCTCAGAGAGGCATTCTGTTGCTGGGACCTAATGGAAGCAAATTGGTTTCAATTATGAGAAAATAGATTTCTGTCTTTATGGCAATGTCTGTTGGCACTTTATTTTGAATAAATGCCTAAACGTCTGCAGGGGCATCATGAACACATGTTTAAATGAATGACTCACCCGTCAGTATGTGGGCAAAGAACATAAATGCACTGCTTCCCTTGCATTGCTGTGACCTTTTCAGACAGTGTAACAACTGAACTAGCAGCACTTTGGGTAAAACACACATGGTATTGGATCGTGCATGTGCCCTGGTATCACACTGATGCGAGATCTCTGTTCATGTGTGCATGCTTATTTAGATATGAAAGACAAACCCTCATCCCAGATCATCAGCTTGACTCTAAAAGTGTGATCAATATGACCCAATGCATGCATAAAGAAGACCTCTCTATACATAGAAACTTCAAACCAGGCTCTCATTTCATTTCTTTTGAGTGTTGGCAATGCTCTAAACTGAAGAGATAAAACTCAATACCCACCAGAGACATTCATAGGCCAAAACAGCTGCAACCATCAGTTTTCTCATCATCAATATGACAATGCAGGAGCAATCATACTGCAGAGCCACTGCTGCTAGACAGCAGGTCACGTGATTGCCTGTCCATGTCAATTAATGTGGCCGTTATTGAACGTTCCAATAGATTTTAAGATTTATGGCAGGGGCTGAATAGTGAACTCAGAGTCATGTTCCCCCAGACTTTGGATAGCAACCCTGGGTTTCTGGTGTTAGGAATGTATTTAGTGGTTGTTTATGGATAATATTAGTTTTAGTTTCAATAAAGTATTTTAATAAGTCAGTAACATATATAAGCTCTATATAAAGATTAGTTAGTTAATAATATATGCTAATGGTTTGGTCTACGGTAATGTTTAATAGTTTATGTATGTAATACATAATAAAAATGATAGACATGTAATAAATTATAGACATTATGAAGGTAGCTTGATTTGATCATGCAGGGAGTCCTTTATTTTTGTGGTTGTTTTTAATATTCAGCCTTTGCCTTAAATGTCGTGTCAGGTAACACGGAACTATTGCGAATAATATCGACAGTGAAAACGTGACCCATGAAATAGTATTCTTTTTACGTATTTGATACCAATTGCCTGGCGAAGTTCAGGCGCAAAGAATGTGTAGAGTTCTGAAGATGTGTGTCGTTTGGAGCTGAAACTTCCAACGTTGCTCCCTTAATGATACAGAACGGAGTGAACAGCGCAGTATTTGGGATGCCCTAGCTTCTAATTAAGCAGGTTACTGGACAATTCAATTGTTTTGTTTTTTTACCGTTCACTACAATCAACTAATCTAGTACAGATAGAGTGAGACTGAGCTCTTGGGTGTTTGGGAGGACTTTTAAATTTGTCTAATTAATTAATCTTGATAATCTCGTTAACAGGAACCTGCAGTCACTGTCCAAATTAATTTACCTTATGCTTGTTAAATGCACGATTTTCGTATGTAGGCTAAAAACACATTCTTACGCAATAGTATACTACCAAAGTGGGGAATGGAACGAGTTTTCGGGAAAGCAATAGCACTAGTGTAAATGTTCGTTTCTCCGCGCCTGCCTGCCGTTGCATGTGTTTGCTGAATTATTCGACTGGCTGAAGTGCCGTTTGCGCCTCCGATCACCCCATTCTAGCGGAGCAGGCGCGAGAAGCAGTCGGCGCCGCGCGCGGCTCCTCCACTGGGCTCAGCAGACATGTCCAGATTCAAAACCATCACAGACTGGCATGCGACATGGAGTCTCCTTACACCCTTTCTGGAATGAATATTTTGAATGAAGGTGAGTGAGATTAAAGAGAGGGCTTTTATTTCAGTCTGTTCGCCTGTGTCTGTGCGACTGGCGTGCCTCGGGGAAACTTTTGATGTAAGATGTGAGGCGTTTGTTAATTTCAATCGATTACTCAAATTCTCAAAAAAAAAAAAAAAAAAAAAAAAAACGACGACGTCGGAATGTGTTTCATCTCGGATTTATGTTATGTGTTTGTTTTGCAAAGGTTAATAAGTTTTGTGTCTTTTTCCTTGTTTTTGTATCATGCCACCATGATGTAGTTGTCAAACAGTGCAATAATGCTAAAATGTCAGAGATTATAAAACGTCAGCAGGAGTACTTATACAATGGTGTCTCTGGATAGTGGTGTTGATGTAGATCTATAAGATACGATGACTATGGGGAAACTCCTCCCTGATCCCTGGCCAGCTTGCACGGTGCGTAAATTGTGCTTTAAACTGACGCTTACTCTTCAAACTGTCTTCACACTGACACAGGCAATATCATGCACCTTAGGTGGTCGGGCACTGTGCCAGTGTAAATAATGGTTGGCACGATTACTGGTTTTGTGAAGACCCGTTATATTGACCTAACATTGCAGAGGGCGCGTGGGCACGTTTTACATCTCTAATTATTTTGTACATGTTGCTGATCTTTGGTTGTTTCGTTTGTCCCTACAGCTAATTGCATAGTTTCACGCATGTGTGTTCCTACATTAATTTCTATATAATTTTATTTGATTTGTTTTAGCTGTTATGCCCCTGGGAGAACTTAACACTGTTCACTCCTTGCCAGTACTGCTCATGTTATGTTTGAGCTACTTGTGTACACTACTCACAAATATGGGAGAACTGAAGATATATTTAAAACCTCTGAAAAAAAACGTGTGAAAATATGTTTTCCACAGTAGGATATATTTGATTTCCATCTGTTGTGCACGTAG
Source organism: Brachyhypopomus gauderio (assembly GCF_052324685.1). NCBI lineage: Eukaryota > Metazoa > Chordata > Actinopteri > Gymnotiformes > Hypopomidae > Brachyhypopomus > Brachyhypopomus gauderio. Next base: position 14,981,604 of record NC_135223.1, on the reverse strand, counting down.
ATTTTTGTTCAGTTGTTTAGCGTGATTTTGTGCCCTTTGGTTGCCAGGAATCCTGCATTGCTCCAGATGCAGTTAAAGAACTCACCAGGTATTTCCTAGCAACCCTTCTGCACCACCCAGTACCGTCTCTATATATTGCACTGTTGTAATATCTCACAATACACCTGTTGTAATCCCACCAGTGCACCAGCTAGTGCATCTCTCCCCCACCCCACCCCCACCTCTCTCTCTCTCTCTCTCTCTCTCTCTCTCTCTTTCTATCTTTCATATTGGTGACATTGGAAAGTTCTTTAGTGGTAATTTTGATGGGGCTTGAGTCCAGAGTTTGGCTCCAGATGAAATAGCACTGTGGTAACCGGGTGCCCTGTTGACTCTGGCTTTTTGGTACATGATTAACTGATTCACAAGCTCGTATCAATGGCTTGCATTCTAATCCAAATAAATCACCACTTCCTTTCTATTGGCATTTTTCTTTTTCTCTTTTTCATTTTTTTCTTTGAGTACATGAGTATGAGTATATTTTGGTATTATAAGCATTTTTACATCGTCGTCTATTATTTTTCATTAGTTTCATTGGGTTCGATAATCCAAACATCATATAATGATTCACTTAAACAACTCCATGTTCATTTATTGTAAAATCGAAGTTTGTGCTATTTAACATATATCCCAATAAACGCTACCTTTAGGACCCCGCGGACCGGTTATTTATTGTACTGTAGATGTAGAGGACAGCTTGAAAGCTTTAGATTAGCTAGCTTGTAGAAATTTCTTATATGTAATACATATCTCGTCCTTGTCTAAACTGCTGTTGTACCACCTTCGTTTCTGTCTTGTTCTCCGAATGTGGAGAGTCCCATTTGTGGCTTTTAACAGATCAGCGCAAGTCAGATGTAGTGAACACATATTGAGACTGAGTGGAATATTTGGGCCGAGAGCGCGTCACATCAGATGGAGTGTCCAAGTGCGTAATCTTCTAGTGTATCTTCACCGAAGAACCGCGCTAGCAGCCGAGGGGACTGGGCCATGGATGCGTGACGGGAGCGCGACCAGGCAGAAGGGCTTATTTGGCACGATTTGTGTCCCATTCGAGCGGCTAAAATGAATTCGCAGAGAAGGAAAGACAGTTAAACACAAGGGAAGAAGTGCTTTTCCGCGCTCAGGATTTCCATCTTGGACTCTTTTGGGGGGGATAATGAGCGCCGTAAAGTGTAAATGAGGGACTGACCAGAGAAATGGACAACTGGCTATTCAAACTTTAATGCGGATGTTTTGGGTGGGAAACGAGTTCCCTGTCAACTGCAATGACCTGATAATAAAGGGGCATTTGTTGGATTTATGAGAAGCGTCGCAGGCGACAAGAAGGCTAAACAGTTCCCCGTTTGATCGCGCAGAACACGCTCCTCGGACAGTAATCGGTCATTTCATCTGAAGTGCTCGAATCTCCCCTGATCCCGTCGCGTGTGAGAGAGGTATGGCTCCGAGATTCAGCGGAGATTGACGTGCCGTAAGACACATTTTCAATCGCTGCAATTAGTCAGCTCGTTTAGTTCGTGGGTCATCAACTTTCGGGATGCCGTTTTCCCAGAACTCATCGCACTGAGATTAACACGCGCATCTTAAAGAGGATCCTGTGATCTTTCGCGAACTTGTTGAACACTCAAGACGGGACCCCTCGCGTTGCAAAGCGACAGGGAATCGCAATAATGTAAGTAACTGTCATTTTGAATTTTTGTATTTTCCCTAGTAGATAGGCACAGAGCAAATGTGGATAATACAAGTAAATTAACGGCATGTCAAATTCGTGATGAGATTCAAGTGAGTGACGGTAGTTTGTGGTTGATGGTTTACTGCTATGCCCCCTCCCCCAAACTGGCATTTCTATGAACGCTGTGAAGATACAGCACTTGACTGGATTGCTGTGTTCAGTGCATGTGAATACAGTACAGGAGTTGAGAATGGTTTCAGAACCTTGGACAGAGGAACGGCGGACACGCGCCAGCCGGGAACCTCGTAGTCCAGCCTCTGCGAATACGTGGACGACCATTGGAAGCGCCCTCTGGTGGGGGTGACCTAAAACCAGGCGTGTGCTCTTTGGCGTCCAATTATACAGTATGGCAATTTTCATCGCCAATCTAAAACGTGATTATGCATTGTAGCTATCATACGTGATTCAGTAGCTTGACGTTTTGCTGATGTCAGACTCCATAGACAACCTAAGAAAAACCGCTGTCTGTGCGTGGGATGTCAGTGTAGCGGAAACGTGTGGAACTTGATGAATTTAAAATGAATATGTACCTGTTATGCTACTGTTCGTATAAACGGCATTAAAATAAAACGCAGTAGCCCGCACGTTGTGCTGACTATAATCTGAAGATGTCTCATGTTGAGTCGCAAATCCTTTGGCGTATATTGTATTAGGTGAAATTCATAGTTGTGTAGAGTCATTTCTTAGGCGTATGGACAGAGGAAACCCAAAGATACCTTCAAGAGCGAGCTTCGGCTATAACATACAGCTATGTTCCAGCTGCATTCAAAGCGTTAAAGCAAAACTTTTATTGTGAATCGCTGTGTAATTTGTACCGGCCAATGCGTACAGTTGTGTTCTGACTAGAGCTGCACGATATTCACCGCCTAACGTGGTCAGAAATAATCTAATGCATGTCTGCTTGTTTAAGATCCCAGCTAAAACAATATGAAACCACTATTGTATCACCATTGCAAATGTAAAAATAATACCAGAACACTGTTATTAGACAAGAAGAGCGCAATAGTAACTAAATAGTTATGACAAGTGCACTACTGTGTCACCATTCTAAAATCCGTGATATAAGAATACATCGATGGTAACTAAATAATCATTGCAAGTGCCATTTAAAGCATTGTTATCTTATTAATTCAAATAAGGATTAGGAACAGGTTGTTTATCGCAAGGCCTTGAATAGTCATGTCTCCCACTTTTCGTTCTCTAGCTGTATATTTTTGAGTAGTATGACAATGCGTGGATAAAACGCAACGCTGAAATCTTTTAGGCAAGAGTTTCTAAATAATGTATAGCGTCTTCCTATGTCACGACAGAATACGCGCGCAGCGAGACATGATGTGTGGCACTGGTGAGGCCATTCTTACTGGGACATTGTACACGGGAACCAAAGGAACGCAGGTCACGAATCTAAGCCGCTCAAATAAATGGCATCACACGAGTATAGACTCACCCCTTCACCAAACCTGAAACTTCAATCATAAAGGAAACTGGTAGAAGCCACCGAAGAGGAAAGAGTGGCCAAGAGGAATGGTGGGGAGTGCCATTAGTGAAGCAGTGCTGGAGGGTATTTCTGTCTGGGAAGGGTAAGGGGACCGTGCTGGATACGTAGTGCGGTGGTGGATGACGCGTCCAATGCGCGTCCAACACCTGCCGTCTGATTTCGTCTTCTTCCGCTGCTCTCTGTAAGAATTCGGGATCGCGCTGACATTCATGTTGCAAACATGGGCCACACGGTTCGATTAGTGAGAGATAGACTGAGAGAGAGCGGTGGAGAGAGAGAGAGAGAGAGAGAGAGAGAGAGAGAGAGATCAAGATAGCGGGCCTGAATATTTCATGACACCCTGATGAAATGGAGTGATAGGCGTGCTCGTGTGATGAAGTGTGCGTTAATGCAGTGTTCATCAGCTCTGTAATTATGTCGAGTCGTCACTTCTCAGAGAGACAGTCTGTCTCTCTCTTCCTTCTGTTTATTTATGAGAGCAGTTTCCACATTGGCCCGTTAATAATGATTATAGCTACGCTAAAGGGAAACAGGTTTAAGGAGAATATATATATATATATATATATATATATATATATATATATATATATATATACACACACACACACACACACACACACACACACACACACACACACACACACACACACCTTTAAGAGTATTTCACATTTGTTCACTCCTGCATTTTACATCTCTACAGATGTTCTTTTTTTTCTTTATGTATGTGAAATCCTATCAGGTGGGACATTGTTTGATCCCTCTGGCAGATGATTTTGATAATTTTTTTAATATCACATTTTTCCTCATCCTCTGCTAGTTCTCTCTCTCTCTCTCTCTCTCTCTGTCATGGGCTGAGATTTTCATTTGGACAGTGGACTAGTTCTGTTCTTTGATCCTTTACTCTGATTGGTCATAAGGCTTGCGGAGGCTTAGGTCAGTGAATGCAGAGGGTCTGATGCCCAATTTAAATCTCCAACGTTCGCTGCACTTGCAGGCTCACCGATGCGACTTGCACATTCTCAAGAAAGACTCCAGGCCTGGAGAGCTGTCTATTCTAGCAGCTCCTCTATGCTCTAAGGGGGGGGAAGCACAGGAGAACACCGCAGACTTATAGAGAACCTGCTTGGGATGCAGAGTTCGCAGTCCAGACATTTAGATTTGTTATACCTTCGAAAAGCAGAGATAGAGGGAGTTATCATACCTGCACTGCTCACATGGTACTGGAGGGGAGTTAGTAGACTGGAAACCACCACTGTATCTAAACTGCTCAGGACTGATCTGACAGTCGTGAGACACATGTGAACACAGCAGGGTCTTTAGCCAATTAAAGGTGTGGTCTGCAAGGTGCTGACCATGTTACATTACTTGCAGTGACAGTTAAAGAAGTAGATGGTGGTTTGTTGCTTCCACTCAAATTAATTGGCTCTGCATTTGAAACAAAACTGTGGGCTGGAGCCCTTTTTGAGGCTTTAGCGATGTTTGGTGGTTTTAACCAAGAGTTGAAAATCCTTCGTAAATACTTTAATTATGAATTTTATATAATACAAAAAATCTGCTCTGATCTCTTGAGTTATGAAAAATGTCTCAGAAGATCAGAGCTCAAGAGAAATAATCACATACAATGAGTTACAAAATTCGACTGCAAATAAAAACGTTTGGCTAATGCTTCTGTGCGGAGCAGAAAACTCTAATATATCAGAGTGTATATCTGAGATGTAGCAAGCAAACTGGCCTCCAGTTGCCCCACCGAGCTCAAACAGAGCCGGGGAAAGCATCTGTGTCGCCACATGGACGTGAGCATTTGAGGCCTGTCTCACACCCAATAAAACTAGCGGAGATGCAGCTGTGATAGGCGAGGCGGCGGTCAGTGCCGCGGCCATTCCGCCGTTTGATCGCTATCGACGGCTGTATCTCAGTGCTGAGCTGAAGGTCCTCGTCTGAAGTCAGCCGTGCCGGTGAGAGGCAGGTGATGCGGCCCACGTAGCCTCAGCGTGTCTTCCTGCCTGTGCACTGCTCTTCACTTCCCGCCCGCCCGGCCGGCAGCTCAGCGCTGCTGTAATGAGAGGATCGGGCTGGCGGCTGCAGCTCACAGAGTGATAACGACCCACAGTCTGTGATCTTTAATGTGTCCCGCTGCCTTATCTCCCCCTGTATCACCACTGGCTCATTTCGTACACACACCCACACACACACACACACACACACACACACACACACACACACACACACACACACTCTCTCTCTCTCTCTCTCTCTCTCTCTCTCTCTCTCTCTCTCTCTCCATTTCCCTCCTTCAATGTTAAACTGGACCTGTCCTGTCAAGCTCTTTACATATTATATAGTGTCTCTTGTGACCATTTTTGCAGATATTATCTGTTTGTTAATCACTGGTAGATAGACAGCGAGAACCTAATGCCCCGTAGGGTTTAATTTAAACTATTTTGATCACCCCAGTAACACAGCTGCGTGTAACAAAGCTGCTCTTTCTTTCTCTCTTTCTGTATTTCTCCCTTTTTCCATCTTTCTCCATTCTTCACTCTTTCTCTCTGACTCATTCTCATGCTTGTCTCACTGGCACCTTGTCTCTCCACCTGCCCCCTCACTCACTTCTTATTAAATCTGGTGGATCTAATCAAGGTCTCCATCCATCTCTAGATAATGGTCATTGTGATGGATGCGATGGGTTTTAATAAGACACTGCCGTGCTTTCAAATTCATAAAAAAATTGACCTTTTCCAGTTCTGGCTGTATTCATGAGAACTGATCTACAGTTTAACCGTGCACCCATCCTTGAGGAAGCAGACTGAATAGAGAATGATGGTGTGTTCAGGAGAACTTTGGTAGTTTATTCCTTTTGGGGATTTTTAAAGAAATGAAAGCACTACAGGCATCCATTCCAGCTAATCTGACTAATCTGTCATACGTAGTAACATACTGATTTGCATTATGTTTTTAAAGTAAAATCGCTTTGTGATTCTACAATGCGCAGGAAAAGTGTGCTGTTTTCATGTGTTAATAACCTTGAGAAATGGCTTTAAAATCAGTCAGTACCACACACTATTGTTCATTTAAGCTGTTGGAACTGGCCAAACACATGAAGAGTGTTATTCAACGTAGTGAAACGATTTGTGCATGGAGTTCCGTCCAGTAGATTTCTGGCAGCTTTTGTGAAGATCCAAATTTTATGATTAGCAGTGTTTTTCATTTGTTTTCTTTCTTTTCCTTTTTCTTTGGTAATAATATTGCTCCCACAGAACTAGCCCATACACCTTATGTACCTTATTTACAATGGAACAGCGATTGCAGAAATTATTTTCATCTGTAAATATTTTGAATAATCTGTAGCACTGATTCTATTATTTTGTATGTTTGTGTTGGAGAGTTGGAATAATGCAGGAAGTGTTTTATGCAGATGGGCATTGTGCGCAGAGTTAAATGTGGACTGAATGAAATGTCCTGAGAGCTGGTCTGGTCTGGTCCAGTGTAGCTCACCCTTCTGCTCCATGGTACTCTGTGAAGGCCTGTGGGGTGGCGTGGGGTGGGGTGGGGTGGGGTGGTGGGCCGGGTCAACAGCTCTGCTAGTCGGCAAGGCTGTCTAACCAACGCTTAAATGCTACACCGCACCGCCTTCCATCCAGCTGACTGTTTGGTCAGGTCTTGTCAGTCTCACCCCCCCCCAGCACACGCACATACACACACACTCGCTTCGGACCTTTAACCCCAGTCTTTTTGTGAAGCTCTGCAGCTGGGCCGTGTTGTTCTGGCCGTGCACCAGAGAGCCCCTGCCCTTTTTAACGCTGGCTAGTCTGAGGTACCAAGCCAGACGGTGCTCGGCAGACAGACGGCACTGAGGATCCCAGACCTCCCTCAGCACATCCATCCATTCGCAGAGGGCGGAATTCGAAAAGCCATGATCTGAACCCTCAATTGCAGAACCGGATCAACTGTCTGGAGTTCATGAATGGGAAAGGCGGAGAGGTGAAGGAATCATTCTCTGATTTGAGTCGTCTCTGTCTCTCGTCTGCCCTTTATGTTTCTGGGAGCTCACTGGAGCAGATTGTGGAGCAGATCGTGGAGCTTTGGCATTGTGCTGTCTGTTGTGGATTGTCGCTCATTGTGTTTGTATCTTCTTTCAACACAACTCATTTTCAGGATTCAAGACATAAATTATACGCTTGATAAAACGATTCGGCAGCCTTTATGTTCTGCAAATCTCAGTGGTTGCCTCAATGATCCCAGGTTCACAATTAAGAGACAATGAATGCTCTAACAACATCATAAACTCTGCCTGACAAATAACCATTTGAGTGTAATTAAAAATAAGAAGTAGGGAATGTATAAACAAATGTGTGACTATAATGCACTTGTAAGAAGACACAAAGTCCATATTACATCTAGTCTATGTGTAATATCCTATTCAAACCAGTGTGCATGTGCGTGTGTCTGTATGTGTGTGTGGTCTGTTCAGCTGTGAAGATATTTAACACTCATAACACTGTACACTATCAGACTTCAGTGTAGTCCTACAGACCAGCAGGGTCACACCAGTGCACATGGTGGTTAACCTCATGCTCGTTCACATCTGTGGCCTGCTGAACCTAAATCCAAAATGTAATACGTTGACTGATGTAGCCTCAACATGCACAATATGCTCCTGTAGTTCAAAAAGCATACAGGTGTTTTGATTAATATTTCTGGTTTTTTGTATTATTGCTCAGATGTGAAGGTGGAGCGTGTACGTAGGGGGCAGGTGCCACGAGGGCTTATATTCTGCATCCTGCCGTCTCTGCCTGTAAAGCAGGAGACACGGCGGACGCAAGCGCTTTACTGAGATAAGGCCCAGCTTCTGAAGTCAGAGTGGTCCAGGGTCAAAAAACAGACAGACACCACAGGCAAATCCGAACCCGATAAGAAAGAAACACTACTCTAGTTTCGACAGCCAGAAGACAATAATTTCAAATAACCAGTATGTTTTAAAAACATCTATTCCTGTAGTATAATACGCAAAGTTGTGTGTGTGTGTGTGTGTGTGTGTGTGTGTGCATGTGTGCGCATGACACGTATTGTAAAGTTTTTCCAGAGAGAACAGCTACAGCTGCCAAAAGCATATTACAGTACAGAAGCATATATTACAGTGTGGAAAGTCAACGTCTGTATGCAGAGAGAGAAGGAGCCCAAAGAGAGAAACTCATTACTCAGATGCACGCACAGATTCTGTACGCATAACCATACGAGCATGTCTTTCAATTTGACGCGTATGCCGTTTATGAAATACAAATGCTATTCCAGAAAGATGCTTGGTGAGCTGGAGTGGTGTTGTGTGTCCGCCTGCTCTAATTAGGTATGCACACATGCGCGCAGGTATGCGTTTGATGGATGATGTCAGTAGTGGATAGGGAGAGACAGGAGTATGTGTAACGTGGGGACCTTGGGAAACCTGCAGATCACGTTTTCTTTGATGGCCTTATGGATATGTGATATATCTCTGAGAGGTGTGTAACATTCCCACAGGGTAAGAGCAGGGGGATTATGCTTCATTCCACTGCACATCTGTTGATCCAGCGCCCCCCCCCCCCCCCAGCTGTCAGCCTCTGTTCCCCCCTCCACACTCTCACTCTCCTCTCTGCTTCCTCCTTACAGAGCACAGGGACAAAAAGACAGGAAGAGGAGGATGACTGACAGGAAGCAAAGCTGAGACGGCTGTCAATCAAACGCCTGGCCACAGAAGACGATCCATCCGCATATCAGAAGACTGTCTCTTTCGTGCTCTCTCTGTCTCTCTCTGACTCTCTCTCTCTCTCTCTCTCTCGCTCTCCCTCTTTCTCCTGGCCTCCCAGCTCCTCATATCTGCTCTACTGCAGGACCCCCCCCCCCCCACCCCCATGGCCATTCAACCCGAGTGTCTTAGCGGAGTGCAGTGCTGACAGTGTGGAGAGATCGGCTCATCGCCCCTTCACGCCCCTTTAAACCCCTTTACGCCCCTCCCTGTGACCCCGTGACCCCACACCCAGTCTCCTGCAGTGGCCCGCCATGCTGCCTCTCTCCCTTCCGCCGCCCTCTGCTCACTAAGGCTTGGATTATTCCGTAAGCTCGTCCCGAACGCGTGTGCGTGTGCACAAACGCACAGACACACTCTCCGTCTGTGTCTCTGTGGCTGGTGCGTGGGGCTGTGAGGAGAGGGCGTCGGGGGTAATGCCGAGCCAGGCAGCCATGCACGTGTGGCTGGTTGTGGCCCTGCAGGCCGTGTGCCTGGGGCTCGGGGAGGCCATGCAGCACTACCCCACAACCTGGGGGCACTACGACATGTGCAAGTCGCAGGTGTACACCGACGAGGGACTCACCTGGGATTACATGGCCTGCCAGCCCGAGGCCGCAGACATGACCAAGTTCCTGAAGGTGACCTTGGACCCGCCCAACATCACCTGCGGGGACCCACCCGAGACCTACTGCGCGCTGGTGAGTGGACAAAGGGATGGGAAGGTCAAAGTTCACAAAGTTCACAATCTTTTTGTTGTTTAACCAAGAAAACATTATCAGCCTATAAGAAATGGTTCCACAATGCACTTGAAAATATCCACAAATATATACACATAATGAAAATACAAATTAACACAAAAAAGTCATACAGTGGTGTGTAAAGTTTATGTTCATATTTCCACATTTGGTGATCTGTCTCTTCTTCTGGATTTACGGGTGTACATCTGGGCGTTTTGTCATACTCAAATCACAAATATTTTGAGTTAACTGTGAATTCGGAGCCACAGTGATAGACATACAATTACTACAGGAAAAATCACTGAAGCCAAACTCCCAGCTTGTGCAACCAGACAAGCATTTTACATTTACAGATATTAAAGATCTCATATGAGGCTTTGGTGGAGGCCTTTATTAAGAGTCTTTGTGAAGTAGTGTGTGTTTCATTAGCAGGAGGAAGTGAGAGGACAGGAGAAGGAAGGGATGAGTGAAGCGCTCAGACGCTTGAACGCTTTGAGAAGAACAGCTGTGTGTCTTTGGAGGGCCGTCGATGGCTAAGGTGCTTAATTAGAAAAGTGTCATTTAAAGCGTACTTTCATTCAGGCTCTTTGCTTTCACACCTTTAAGCTCAGTTTGAAATTTGTTACTTTACAAAGCTATGGGTGTGTGTGTCTGTGTGTATCAAAGGCCCCATCACAATCAATGCCCTCTCTGCCATTATGGGGGTCTGAGTGTAGATAAAGAGGAAAGAGTAGCTTCTTACTGTATCTGAGGAGTAAAAATAGTGTCTCTCTGTCAGCCTGCGGACAGGGACCGGCCAATGAAAGGACCCGGAGTGACACGGGAGCAAATATCTGCCGTGCTGGGGCCTTTGAAAAGTGAATTATTCAATATATTTCGTAGCTAATGTGTTTTATTCATGGGATACATTATTCAGGGCCTCATCTCTGAGGCACTTTTCAAAATGCTGACGGTCTCTGATAGATTCTCAAGGTTAGTGGAAGGCCTGCTGCCTCTTTAGGCTGGTCATTGTCACAACGTGCTTATGTTCTAAGTGTGCTCAGCTGACTTTATGCAGATTAACCCCCAAACTTCAAGTCAACCCTCATGGCCATTCCAGGCGATGAAGAGATACGTCTGGAATGGGCACAAGTGTTCATTGCTGGTATGCATGCTCCATTTCATGGCCGGTGAGTCTGTAATTTCTCCCTAGCTGTGAAATCTTAGCAGTGGGAGAGATGACTAAAATCAGTTGTGTTGTTGTCAAAGGTTTGTGTATTTGTGTGTGCTATATGTGTTGTACATCACTGCAGGTCTTATTGTCTGTTTTGTGTAAAGATCCATGCTGAATGAGTTCAGCAGTTGTGGAATAGTGTCGATTCTCTTGGTGTGCATCAACACCAGATCGATATCTGAGAAGTTAGCCATGAATTGGCAGCAAATATTTACAGCAATATACTGATTATACCAATAATAGTTTTTATGATGACTGCAATCATTCTTTTATTTCAGGCTATTGCCATTAGCATTGAGAACCTATAAGGGAACTCAATCCACCTCAATCCACTGTAATTGATTTCTGCCCAGGCTTGCTGTGGGTCATTCCCTCTCCCTTGCTTTGCCTCTCTCCCTCTTTCTCTGCATCTCTCTCCCTCTCTCTCTCTCTATCTGTCAGTCTATTTATCTATGTCTTTCTCTCTATTTATCTCTCCTTCTGTTTCTCTGGGCATCGTCCCATTATTAGGCTCGTATCAGCCATCTTTTGCCTGTGGTTGGTTGGACAGGCTCCAGCTTCAGGCAGAAGACAGGGAGGCTGCACGAGATAAGTATCCCCTCTCGATAGCTCCCTGCTGGGCAGGAGGGGACAGGGAGGCTGCTTGATTGTCTTGATCAAAGCCTATGTCTCACTCTCTAGAGCAAGGTGATATCTTGACTCTTGGTGACCCTTAAGTGGTTCTGAGGTGGCCTCAGCAGTGGAATTTAAAATGGCTACAGAAGCAATTTGATGGGTAATATAGGGCCTTATAGCACCTTCTCTTTAACACAGCCATCTGGGAGAGACTGCTTGAGCCCTATATACTATCATACTTCAATTCTTAACCGCATAATGACTGTAGGCAGTGATGGGTGGATATGTAGCTCTAACTTCTCAGCTGCTTCTGTTTTGGACCTCTTGTCTGTGATGGAGATGACTTTCCGAGTTGCTGAAGATGTCATTAACTCCACAAACCAGAGAAAGACCATCTCCAAACTTACACCACAGACTTACCAGTCATTCTAGCATAGGACAGAGTGTGTGTGTGTGTGTGTGTGTGTGTGCGTGTGTGTGTGTGTGTGTGTGTGTGTGTGTGTGTGTGTGTGTGTGTGTGTGTGTGTGTGTGTGTGTGTGTGTGTTCAAAGGCAGATGGCAGATGAACCTATACCCCCAAAGAGGGGCAATGAAGTTCACTGCCAGTCAAATCTTAGGAGACATAGAGATTACAACAACAAGCTGGCTACGTTCACTAGTGCTGAGGCATTATGGGGCCATCTGCAGAGAGCATTCAGCAATATGGAGGGGGGAGGGGCATCCAGGTAACCCTCCTTGCTCTTAATTACAGGTCCATCGTCCTGGCCCAAAGACACATAAGATGTTTTTTCCCCATGTAATGTTACGAAACTAAGATACAGATAGTCTTTTTAGCAGCAGAGGGGTAGGCTGGTCCACGCATCTAACACGCCTGCTGTAGCTCCTTCACGTGCAGCTGCAGGAGATCTTCAGCAGCCCACAGTCATTAGTAACAGGGAGAGAGTGTGGAGAACCATGACTTGAAAGTAGCACGGCTAATCACACGTGCAGCGTCTGATCCGAGGTCATCGACAGCACTCTCAAGTTATACCATGCCCAGCCGTGTTATTAGAAACCCACTCCTTGGTAAAGCTCTGTACAAAACCCGTCTGCGGCGGTCATTTTCCGAGGACCAAACTGCTGTTGGCTGGACCCTCAGCGCAACAGTGACAGTGACACAGACGTGTAAAAACTTCATCAGCACCTTCAACCGGGCCACTGCCGTGCTGTAAATGTCATGTTGAGAACAGTCCGCCACTCCAGTAAGACCCCGTCAGCAGTGGTCCTGTGGTCAGGAACTGTCCAGTGATAAATTGATCAGAGACAGGCCATGCATGCCAACCATTGCGATGCAATCTGGTATTCTTATAAAATGCACCTATCAGACAGGTATACCCAGTGTAGTAGCCGACTGCATGCGGCTTCATTTAAAAGCATTTCAAGGTGGCTGCTTTGACTGTGTGAATTACTGTAGGGGGACGAGTGATTAAGCAGAAAGCCATTTACACCTGGATGGCCTGCACACCTCTGAGCTCCCCCCCCTCCTTGCCTGTCATTATCCCATAAAGTGACATAGCTTTATTTGTTTTGATCTATAAATCTGACCTTCTCCTGCATATTTCTGCAGGGACCCCAGTGCGCTCTCAGCAGGGGGGGCCATGTGACGCATTCAGGCACCATCCCTCAAGTGACTCGCTGCTGACATTTCACCAAGATTTGAGCGTGCTGTCAGCAACAATATGGGTCGTTTCATATTTAAATCTGCATTCCGGTGGATCACCGAGGGGACGGGCCTGTGCCAATAAAGCACCCTCTCACAGACAAATGGTGACATTCCACTTTAATCAGACAGTTTATGCACACCATGATCACTGAAAGACTGTAGGCAAGACAAAAAAATGCAACAAAGCAGCTTTTCAAAAGTGCTGACTTTTCATGAATAGGCCGGCATACAAATATTTGCATTTTAACAATATTGAAGAAAACTAATTATGTTTTCAATAGACTCTATTGAGCATGTGAGGGTGCAGTCTGGGGCGGTCCTGATCTGATTATTTGTTTGTTTCTGTAATCATCAGGCTGATGAGCTGATAAATCAGAAGTGACTGGCTGGAGTAGTCTTTCTTTGTTCGAGTTCAAAAACTCTTTATAGACTACGTTTTATCACCACACATTTGGGGTAATAATTACATCCCCCCCTCCCTGTCCCTTGGCCCAGACCTGGGTATTCTACTGCACTGCCAGAATAAAAACTAAAGATATAATAATAAGGTTTGTATTAAACATTTAAAGGGGAAGAGACAGTGTGCACTGCATCGTAATGGCTTAGCACGGAGGCTGGTTGTTTTCGCAGGTGGAGGGTTATTTTACTGTGTTCATGGACTTAATGTGTATGTGTGTGTGTGTGTGTGTGTGTGTGTGTGTGTGTGTGTGTGTGTGTTTTGATGGATGAGTCAGCAGAAAGGATCGTTATTAGGAGCTGTGGTTTACTTGGTTGAAGATTGTTACATGGCTGGGGATCCACTTTGTATGCAGCCGCGGTGCCCGGCTATAAAGTTAGCATGAGCTGCTGGTGGTGGCTGGCGGACTTTTTTTTTTTTCCCCTCTTCTGTTTTTAGGGTTCACACACACATAGTGTGGGAACCCTATTGTAATTGCTGGTATTTTTCTTATTTTTCTTATTCTTTTGCCCATTTTTTGACATAAAATACATCGTGCAGCCTAGACCGTAATGCCTAGAAAACCCAATCTTGGCAAAAAGGTTCAGTTACCTCCAAGGACCAGATTCCCATACAGGGACCCCAAATTGGCCTGATGGTGGCGCTATAGCAGACCATATTGACTTTTTGTCCATATCTCCTACACCGTAGGTCCTAGAACCAAAATTCCAGTTCCTATGCATTCCTTGACTAAATTCAATAGGACAATTAATATACAACCATTAAGCTCCGCCCACTTAGATTTCGAGTTAATTTGCATAATGTGCAAAATCACACACATCTTTGAGCGCGAACTAGTCCCTGGATTTTTCACATACGTGCACATATGTGGTATCAAAACGTTCAGAAGAGTCTGAACTTTAAAATGTATCCAACAAAAATGCTAATTTCTTCACTACCTAGTCAGTATAAGCCAATCAAATGAGGGGGCGTAAATTCAATAGTAAATTTTGCACAAATGGAACTCTAACTTAAGAAAACTTGCATGTAATGAGATGGCACTTCACAGACAGCTTCCGTGTGAGGGTCTGGGGCAGCTCGCAGTGGTTGCCATACCTCACCTGCTAGGGGGCGCTATAACATGCAAAAATTTGCCCCATGCACTCAGATTGGCCGATCCACATGAAACTTGACAGACATCATCTATGGGCCTCTGGAAACCAGGTCCTAAAGCAGACATGCCATACTTCCAAAATGGCTGACGTAATCGGCCAATCAGTGATCGGCACGCGTTTGACAGGCTTACCATTGGTCGATCTGCACGAAACCTCTTGGGTGTGGACAAGTGCACGCCCCCTATGACATAATCCAGCCGGGTGTCGATTGGCCACTGGGGGGCGCTATTGCAAAAAAAGCAAGTGTATCCCCTACATAATTCCACTTGGGAACATGCAATTGGACTCTTTTGATTCCTTGCAGTAGTGCGAACAACTTTCCCATTACATGTCCTATTAAAAAATGCACAGTTTATTTACAGTTAATAATAGTTTGAAATCATCACTTTTCATACTCCTCCTAGGATTTTCATACTATCATGTCAAGCAAAGTCTTATAATACTCTACAGAGTGTGAAATCAAAAAACAATCCAAAGATTTTGGATTTGAGGACACTTATACCTGCTAAATATTTTTTTAATGGACAGCATCGATACATATAATATTCATATTCTTAAAGCTCTTTCATATTTTACCCAATTCTGACCAAAATGCACAAGCCCATTCAGAATCCCATCCTGAACAAATTTGTCAAGTTTCATCTAAATCGGTTATCGTATGGCTCTACAGTGCAGTATTATATACAATGCATAAGAATGCATGTAAAGTCCCTCTGTCACCTTCTCCTTCTCACACGCACGCAAGCTGAAACTCACACTCTCAGTCTCTCTCACACTCTCACCCACATTCCCCCTCCCATCTCTGTGCCCTAAGTAAACATTGCTCTGGCTACCTAGATCTCTCTGTGTCTATTAACCAGGCACACACACATACAGGCACAAGCAGGCCTTCCTATAGCATTCACAATTGACACTTCCCTAGCCATACCCACCCATATCTCAGTGACTAACACATGCTTATACAAACTGATATTTGGCTTCTTTTTTGTCTCTCTCTCACACAAACACAGACACACACACCTTTATACCTATATGTATGTATAGTTTCTATGTATACTTATGTATGTATGTATTAGTATATGTTGTCATAGTTTGAATACATATACTACCACACACACACACACACACACACACACACACACACACACACACACACACACACACACTTCTACCTAAATGTATGTATAGTTTGTATGCATATCTATAGTATATGTATAGTATATGTCAGTCATACCAGTGATGTCAGTCATATCAGACATGCCAGTCCAGTCATGTCAGTTATATCAGTCATGTCAGTGATGCCAGTCATGTTCTGCCAGTCATGTAAGTCATGTCAGTCATATCAGTCATGTCAGTCCAGTCATGTCAGTCAAATCTTCAAATCATTACAGTCATGCCAGTTATGTCAGTCATATCAGTCATGTTAATTTTGTTCGTCATGCCAGTGATGTCATTCCAGTCATGCCAGTCATATCAGTTATGTCAGTAATGCCAGTCATGTCAGTCATGCCAGGCTTTGCAGACTACATTCATACTTTGAATACACAGGCAGTCATGTTAGGCGTGCTACGTGTACAAGGAGTGAATTAACTAAGCATAGTCTCTGGCTCCCTCAATCTCTCTCTGTCAGTAATATACAGGCCCAATCATGTATAGACAAGTGCAGGCCTTCCTATACTGTTCACATAGATGCAGCCATAGCCAGATGTGCTATTTTTGTGTCTCCCTTTCTGACACACACAGATGTCATCACACTCTACATCTGTAGAGCACACACTGGCCAAACCCAAACAGCTTTTTTTTCACTTTTAGGTCTAAAGGACCTTTTGGGCTTCCTTTTGCCTATTGAGGCCAAAATGCCTATTGGTGTGTGAACCCGCCAATCGCCGCTTGCGGCTATATTTTTATTTATTTCTGTATTTCTTTATTCCAGAGCTGTGCGGCTCAGAGTCCTCATATCAGGCAGCCTGGGGCAGGGGCTGGAGAAACGCATTTACAAGGTGACGCCGAATATTTCCACGTAGTCAATTTTAATAGTGAGGCTTGAGATGGGCGGGCTGTGCAGCGGCAGCATGGAGATGAGGATCAGCACCGGGGCCATAGCGCCACCTGTGGCCACACACCACCAGCACATTCCACTGAAATCTACACACGCGACTGCTGTGTGCAAATTCTAGACTTTTCATGACTGTCTGTAATTAAGTCACACGAAGGCAGTCTGAGAAAGCCATTTTGAGATTGTTCGAGTTACTGCTATTCGAGAAAGTTATCTTTTTTAACACTGAATTGCAGCAGCGTGAAGAATGTTGTAATGGGGAAAAGGCAATCTCTACCAAAGAAGTTTTTCAGGCCGTATTAACCTGCTTGTGCAGTCAATCCTATCAGCTGGCCTGTGTATCGGGCCAGCTGCAGGAACAGGAAGCAGACTCACACACTGGAGCTCGGCTGTCTATCTCCAATTCATCAAAACATGGATTAGTTGCATACAGTCTGCCACAACAAGATAAGAAAGGACTTCCACAATCTTGGCATCCGATAATACTTTCTGACGATGAAGAAAGAATTTTTCATCAAATTCTTAAAAAAAAAAATTATTGCCCCTTTTTCTCATGCTTGTCTGAAATGCGTAAGGAGAATAAAGAAGGGAAGAGAATCAGACATGAGAAATGAGAAATGTGCCATTATCTTTCCATGTCCCTGTTCTGGTCCTGGTGGATGAACATTTTGTGGATAAGATACTGGAGGCATGAAATGCCAGTATGAGACAGTTGTCCTAAAAACAGGATATAGACTGGCACTGAAAGTATCTCAGAGGCAGTGTAGCTGCCACACCCTTAAACGCCCTTAAAGAACAACAGGTTATTTTGGCCTGAAGTAATTCTTTACACAACCCAATTTTCTGACCAAATTGGATTTTTTAATCAGATTGTTCACAATATCTTTTTTAAAGTGACGTGTCTGACATTAATGTGAACAACTCATGCTGCTAAACTTGCATGTGCAAAAGAACCATGCTACTCCTCTCCAGATGTAAACAATCACAATGGAGTCACAAAGGAGCCAACAGTAACAACCAAGAGCTCAAAGTTAATGCTGATGCTAATATGTCGTGGAAGCCGATCGCGAATTCAGAGACGAGTGATGGTGAGAGTGTTCAGGCAAGAGGGGGCCAGGACCCAAACAACTGTCTCTGTGGAGTCATGATAGCTGCTTCACTGCAGAGGAATATATGGATGCAAAATTGCTCACTGTTGTCCATCTTTCCTTCCCAGCAGTGTGAAATTATGTCAAATGTCAAACAGGATAGATGTAAAAGTGAAGTGAATTTAAATCTGGCTGGTTAGACTGATTTTAGACTGAGTCACATTGCCATGGATTGGATTTTAGTACCAGATATGAAAGTGTCCCATATTGGAATTGAAAATGTCAGATTCGGTGTGGATTATACTGTTCACGCTTCGATACACATACCACGTCTGTGTCATATATACGAAGAAAATATCAGCTTTAGACCCATTTTACCTGCTGTGCACGCAAAGCCTGAGATTATCTTGAATGTTTTTTGAGTGGCTGTTGACTCAGAAGCCACTATGTACTAAAATATGGTATGTGGAATATGTCTTTGCACAGAATGTGCGGTGTACACATCTCCCCATAGAACTCTCACCACAGTGAGTATTTTGCAGACTCTTTTGGATTGTAATTGTAGTTCTGGGACACAGGGAATTTTTTTATGTATTCCTTTTAACTAAGGGCTCCTTTTCTCCTTCTTCCAGGAGTCTAATGTGAGTCTGGGGCCAAATCCCCCTCCTGGTAATAGGGCTTTTGTTGGGGTTTCACAGTTCATCATGCATGGAAAATGATCAGTTCGGGCTGCTTCTCTGGATGGCTTCTAAGAATAGCCCTAATACAGTAGTAGCCCATCTGAAACAGGGGCCCTGGGATCCATTGACTTTTAATTGCAGCTTCTGCCTTTGGGCTGCCGATCCCTCTCTCTCTCTCTCTCTCTCTCTCTCTCTCTCTCTCTCTCTCTCTCTCTCTCTCTCTCTCTCTCTCTATCTCTCTCTCTCTCTCTTTCTATCTCTCTCTCTCTCTCTATCTCTCTCTCTCCCTCTATCTCTCTCTCTCCCTCTCCCCCCTTTCTCTATCTCTCTCTCTCCCTCTCTCTCTCTCCCACTCTCCCTCTCTCCATCTCTCTCTCTCTCTCTCTTTGTGTCTGCCCCACTTGCCCTATTTTGCTTGTTCCCTCCCACTCTCTCCCTCTATTTCTATTTCTCTCTCTCCTTCTTACTCTCTCTATCTCTCTCTGCACAAAACAAACACACACACACACACACACACACACACACACACACACACACACACACACACACACATTCCTGTCTCCAGTCTTTCTCTACTATAGCAGTACTCCCCAGAGCTGAACAGACACGGTGACTTTCACAATCTGTCTGTCATCAGAAAGAGAATCACACATACACACACCAACACACACACACACACGCACACAAACACATACACAGTATACTGCTCAGTGTCCAATTTCCTGTGTGTGTGCTCACTCAGATTAATGCTGGTGTAGGTCCACTGATAGGCTGTGTTTATTTAGCCTTGGGACAAAGTGATGTCAGGGTGAGTGTTGAGACATGATCAGACAACAGCTTTATTTGGGAAAGCCTAGCCTATCCTGGCCATTAACTGCCCATTGCCCCACTCATTGCAGTGTGTGTGTGTGTGTGTGTGTGTGTGTGTGTGTGTGTGTGTGTGTGTGTGTGTGTGTGTGTGTGTGTGTGTGTGTGTGTGTGTGTTTGGTAGGGAGAATTAACATGTGGTAGATAGAATTAATGTGTGGTAGGGAGTGTGTGTGGTAGGGGGAATTAACGAGCGTATGCAGTTCCAGGAAATCAAAACAAACCCATTTACTAAATGGAGACAGAGAGAAGGATCTGGGACACTTTGGCTGCACAAAGGAAGGATCTTATTGATAAACAGATTGATTACTTTAAATGGCCAGTGGACTGGAGTTCAGCACCTGTGATGAGGCAGCCAAACTCAGAAGAGCAAGAGCAAACACCCCCACCAATGAAAACCACACCAGGACTGCAGACCATCTCTCTCTCTCTCTCTCTCTCTCTCTCTCTCTCTCTCTCTCTCTCTCTCTCTCTCTCTCTCTCTCTCCCTGTCCCAGACGGCTTGGTCGAGGAAGGATTAATGGGTCTGTTTATTTTCAAGTAGCAGAGAGCGGGGGGAAGGAGCTGTCTTTGGAGAGCGAGGTGACTGTGAGAAAGCGCTGAGAAGGGAGCTGCAAACCTTTCTCTGTCTCTCCTTCACCCTCTCAATCTGTCTCTATCCACTGGGAGACTGAGACAGAGAGAGACAGAGAGAGGGAGGGAGCACAAGAATCAGGAAGAAAGGTTGCCTGTCCACCAGTCTGTCCATCAACGGCCCTCGCCATCACTTTGACTGACAGCTCAAAAATGCAATGATCTGTTGTGTCTGTGCCGGTTCATGCTGGGCAACTTTTAAATCGATAGCACTGTTATCAGAACTGGGAATCAAATGCTGAATAATTCTCCGGGTCTCTGATGCGTAATGACCCTTGCCTCTTTGATGAATTGTTAACATGCCGCCTCAGCTATCGACGGCCGCCCACCCGTTGGCTGTGCGCCAGCCCCGATCCCAGTCCTTCTCACGCATCAAGGATGTGAGCCACCTCACAGTAAAAAAAAAAAAAAATGAACAAACTAACTAAATGGCTTGAGAACTTTACAGCCATGGACTCACAGAACGCAAATTGCCTTCTAATGACCATGAACTGCGTTACGCAGAAGTGGTGGTTATGTTGAGATCCAGTCAATTAACCAAATGCCTTTTTATATAATTTTAATGGAACAAGAGAATATTATGCAATATCAGACTGATTTCAGCTTTGCTTTACAGTCCACTGAGATCAGTCAGCAGACATGGATGATTTGGTATTGGAATGAACGTGCCAGTAAAATCTCCCTTGCATTTGGAGTGTGAGGCAGTTCAAGCAGTTTCCCCGTTCACAAACATCATACCGGTTTGCTGAATCAGTTCAGCAAACAAGACGTCATCTTTGCCCTCTTCTCAACATTCGCCAGAAGCCCGTCAATCATGGCCCAGTTTTCGGGAAGCACCGTGGCGTTCTTCTCGTCTTTTAGGTTTAGAGTTCAGAGAGATCTTCCTCTCATCTTTAAGGTTTAGAGTTCAGGAAGATGCTGCACTCATCTTTGAAATTCCCAAGTGAGCGGAAGGCAACCTACTGCCGCTGCAGCGAGATCGAAAATGTGTTTGGGCTTAATTAAAGACACAAACCAAGAAACACATTTTGACTAATTTTGAGATAAATCTGCATTTACTGCACAAAGGAGACTATCTGAGGCCCCAGGGCTTTCGTTTAATTAGTGGAGTCCGATTAAAAATGAGAACGAGTCCGCGTTTCTTGGGCAATGGAGAGGGAGGAGTGGAATGAAGGTGTCAGCGAACAGTCACTGAAGTGCGGTCTGGCTAGCCAGATAGTTATCCCTTTATGGCCACTGTGCAGATCTGTAAATTGAGTGTGCTGGCGGGTGGACTGCAGCGTCTGCAGGTCTGTGTGTCCTGCAGGCAGTCGGCTTGCACGTCTGCCGTTTCAACGCTCCCTCTCCCAGGCCAGCAGGTCCCTGCAGACCCTCACCATCACCACGCAATCTGCACCGCTTGATCTTCAACAGCAACACTTGCCACCATTGCTTGCTTCATCACTCTCAGCTTTAATCATTTATTTCTTGTTTTTTTTAAGTGGCAAAAAAGTAAGACATCTATGACGACAGGACCCCCCCCCCCTTTCCCCATGCTTTTCTGCACAGATGCATATCCGTTCCAATCGTGTGGAAATGGCGGAGGGAGAATCCACATAACTTCATTTCAAGGGAATCGTCATCTCTAAAGCCTTGGCTTTAAATGCATTACGTGTCCTCCGGCTGCGCATTAGAGAATAAAAATGAAGTGATTTAGTGACACACATTGTGCCTCGGATGTCGCTCTGGGAGTGAGTGAGCGTCCTTCGGCATGTAAGGGCCCTCTTTAATGGTGTCTAATGTGTTCGTTTCCGACTACTGAGCCAAACGTCATAGCTCAGAGTGACAGGCTCCGTAGCAGTAGGCCATTCTCTCCTGATGTATGCCCGAGTTTTCTCAAATCTCGTTAGGGACTACTCTCACACCTCCCATTGTCTCTGCTCACACTCTACCCCTGCAATCCGGCAGAACCAAACGACACAGCAGGAAGAAATAAATAATTAAACCAGGTGGGCCTGTAGCGCATGCATAGAAAAGCCAGAAAAATGTAAATCCACCCCGCTGATTGACACGCATGGAGAGAAGTTCTCGACTAGCGTCTTCCCCCGTCCAACCAGCAAAGACGATTGCGACAAATTGATTTGCCCTTTCTGCTCCACTCGTCTTCGCACGCTCTCCTGTCCCCTGCTCAAACATTCACTGCTCAGATATCCACTGCCGTCTGATGGTGAGTCACGCTGCTCGGTTAAATACAAACATTTGTTTTCATCTGCAAAGTTCAACAGGGAACCATAGAGTGCGCCTAGACACCAACACATTTTAGGAAACATATTACAAGGTTATATAGGCTTCCTGCGACTGTCTGTAATGAACTGAGCCTGACATTAAAGATGAGAAGGAAGCGTTTGTCCTTACACAACCCAAGCCCGTACATCCCAAGCCCAGTGTGTGATTTCATATTAGACAGCTCCTGTTAAAGAGAGGCACACATTATGTAATCCATTCCTGCTCTACTTTTTTTCTTTTTTCTTTTTTTTGTCTTAGAAACGCCTCAGCAATTTGTTTTATTCCCCCTTGAGTAAATTACACCCTGCTAATAATCCTAATTAGACCTCCTAATGTATTCTCCCTCAAACATTTCCTCTGGAGCACGCCGGAGTGTGGGAGTCATTATGGTTTTGTAAGGCTGTCAGCGTATCCTTGCTGGCACGCGCAGGCCTACACGCTGCAGGAACAGCCTCAGTCTCCGCCATGACATCATACCGCCTGCAGTGGTGAGGATGTAAACCTCAGTCTCCGCCATGACACCATACCGCCTGCAGTGGTGAGGATGTAAACCTCAGTCTCCGCCATGACACCAGTCAGTAAGTATCCCAGAATAGGCCTGGGTTCTGTGGTAACATGGGTGTTAAATCCCAGAAGAAACTATGTTGGTGGTTGTAGCTTTTAAAACCTTAAGGCCATTTTACAACAGAATTGGTGCCGTGAAGATGGCATTTTCTCGCCGAGCACTGGTAGTACACATGTGGTAGTACTACTATGTAAGTGGATGAGCCTACTTGAGTGGGCACGACAATAAAGAACTCTGTTAACAACTCGGTAACGGCTATTTTGCCCACATGATTTAATCTAAAACATAGACGTTTTTAATCAACATTGGATTAATGCTGCTGAGTAATACTATGGCAAAGGTTGGTTATTTTACATTTTGGGCCTAGATTACAGTAATATAAATGTAATGTTTGTAGGTCGATATTGATGGTATGCCGTACGCAGAAACCGATGTGGTCCCGCGCTCACGGCATGGGGTAAAAGGAGGCACCGATTAAACCAGGAGCGTACTGCTAATATGCGGTTAGCGCGTCTGTTGTAAATGATCTCTCCAGTGAGTCCGGACTCCTGTTCCTCACTCTTATAACCATGGATGTACCTACTGACTTACTCCATGGCATAATATTCATAAGTAAATGATAATCCTTGAGTTTATGAGGTAAATGTCTTGTCTTTCAGCTTGTTTACATACTTATATATCCGATCTCCACATACATACCCATATTTAATCTCTACAGGTCACATTAGGTCACATTTTCTACAACGTTGAGAACTGCAGAGCCAGTAACATAAGGGTTACTTTGCTCTCTGTACAAGGCAACTCTTACCGTTAGCTGCGTAGCACCTTGTTAATATCTTGACCCAGATCAACCCCTTTTACCAGGGTTAATCATGGGTCTGACACAAGTCTCAAGGTGGTTCTCCCCTTTGACACCATAACTGATCCTCAGTTATCAACAAGCTACCTTCAGTTTCTAACTGAGTTTGTAATATTCATATTCGTATAGTCATATTTCCCCCGTAAACCCTTTAGTCAAACTGAGAATGACATCCAGTTCTACCAGTATTTGCTGATGGTGTTTCCTGGTGATGATGTCTCATGGGGCTGGTGTTTCGTGGTGATGATGTTTCCTGCTGATGATATTTCCTGGTGATGGAGTTTCATGGTGATGGTGTTTCCTGGTGATGGTGTTTCCTGGTGATGATGTTTAGTGGTGATGGAGTTTCATGGTGATGGTGTTTCCTGCTCATTCCATTTCACACGACTGTCTCCTAATACTGTGGATTGTGGTAATACTTTGAACTCTGCTCTGCGTTGGGAGGGTGGATAAGAGAGTGAGAACACCATGTGGCATGGAAGCTCAGCCTACCCCGCAGACAGATAAGAACACTCTGTAAGCTGCACTCTTCTCTGATTGACAGGTCTTTTTTTTCCTACAGAATTATCTCCTTTGAAAGTTGTTGGGAATCTATTTTTAAAGTGGCACTTGGGAAGGCTAGTAAAATTCAGTGTTTGCACCCTGGTGTTTGTTTATTTATTTTTATGTTTATATAAGGAGGTGAGTTTTAGAGTGTTAAATACAGTGCTGACTGGGTGATGTTTCAGTGAGATGACAGGAGTTTTCATTTAGATGTGCTGTTTTATCTGCTAATGTCATGATTGACTGTTGTAGGTAGAATCTTTAGGCCAATTTATAGTGATTGTCTATAGCATTACTTACAATAGATAATTATGCAGTTATAAAGCATGTCAGTGCAGCCCAGGATTTGATGACTGTGTGTTTTTAAGAAGAGCAGCTTAATTGAGGGACCTCACAGAGTGCATATTATCTGGGGTTGGCCATCAATCTGCCTGAGCTGTTTAGCACATTTGGAGTTTAAATTGGAACAGCAATGGCTTGGCTGTCGAAAGTGGGTGTCAGGCAGTTTCACTGACTGAAATCACCTTTGCAGTTTTGGGCCTTTGCAAGTCAGAGTGTAGCAGGGATTTTTTTTTGGGGGGGGGGGCGCTTTATGCCATAGCCTACAGGGGGCAGCAGTGGGCATAATGGCAGCACAGTGGTGTTGAAGACAGTACCACACAGCAGGGTAAGGCGGCTGTTGGCACGGAGAGCACAAGAGCCTGGCAACTTGTGATGTTGTCTGGATGGTTACAACAGAGGGCAGACAGAGGTCAAACCAGTTTATGTGCAAAAGAGTAGATGTTAAATTATGAAATAAAATTTCATGGGGGTTCTAAAGGTCTGAGAGTATCTATCAGTTCACTTCTTCGGTTTCCTAGAGTTTTTACTGTCGTAGCCACACAATGCAAACACGTGTCATTGCAAAGTCTATTAGCATTAAAATGTTTTGCCACTGGAAATTAAAACAATGTTGAGTAAATTTTGAATGTGTTTTCAAGCATTCTCTTGATTGATCTGATATACCATTGAGTACATCTTGCAAGACACACAACTCCCGCAGAAGATAAACGGGTGATCACAACGGAGCAGTTCTTGCTAGTTGTTGTGGTGGCTAAATATACATGTAGTACACCTACAGCGGTTGCAGACCAGAGTTGTTTTTCTGTGACTTGTGATGCTATATATTGATATACATATTAAGATTGTGTTTCGCATTGCTTTAATTGTAAGTGTTTATTGAGAGCATGTGAAGTTGTACTTATGGACCTTTCTGGTAAACGTATGTCAAACAAGCATGGCCAGAAGAACCAGAATGTCCCTAATGGTGATCCTGTGTTAAACGTCTCCTTTGCGAGTGCATAGGGATGTTGATGGAGGCATCTCTGCCCATAATGGAAAGCTTTTCAAATAAACTTTCCGCAGGCAGGCAGACATGTTTTTATGTCTTGCCTTTCCTTTTATAGGTGTAGGTTTTCCAGTCATCAGAGGTGTTGAGTGGCCTTGTATGCTTTTACTCTGGGGTAGCAGGTAGCAGATGTTAGGATCATACTTTTTTGTTGTTTGAGGTAAACATGGGAACCCTCTTTGGTACCAGTGCCTCATTATAGTGTTTCGGTGTCACTGTGTCATGATATTTTCTAGTGTTCCAATGCTGTGATGTCAATCTTGACTCATGGGGCCGTTACCCTCTCCTGCGCTGTAGTGTGCTTAAGTCTACGGGTAGATTATTTTAGCATGTCATGCGCTGTTCTCGTCTGATTCAAATGAACAGCTCTGCTGCTCTTGCCATTACGGATGCATGTGCAGGCGCAGCCCACGGGATTTTAAAATGATTTTTAAAGGTTAGAAGGTCACGGCGCACACTGAAGGGTTCACCGAGAGGGCATCAGACAGACGATTGCACTGTGGGGGGGGGGAGAAGAGATAGAGAAGACAGGGGAAGAAAGGAAATGCAAGTGACACAAAGAGAAAGAGACAGGTAGAGAGAGAGAGAGGGAGAGAGAGAGAGAGAGAGAAGCAGAGAGAGAGAGAGATAAAGGTTTTGGTCCATTTGGGGAATGGCGTCCTGAAGTCACAGTGTGCCTGGCATGCCGTATGCCGTCTAACTCATCTCTCATTCCTTGATTCTTATTCCACTTGTGCATTCTCCTTCATTGAGAGTCACACTGGCGGGCTATTGTTACCTGCATGTGACCCAGAGAGGGCCTGCGTTTACCTGCTAAATTCCCCTCTCAGAGTCTTTTAATCATTTCATGCGAGCGTGGCGTGTTAGGAACAGCCCTGGGGATCCTGATCGTGTCAGAGTGCGTTCCGTGATTTCAGCTTTTAAGGAAACGCTGTCTAGACACGCAATTATTATCAAAGCAGGTTATAAAACAGAACTATTAGTGACATTTAATTTGGCTAAGTGGAACTCACATTGGCGCTGCTGCCTTTATTATATAATAGAACTTGGAGCGTTTTTCCTGCCATATCTAACCAATGAGTAGTGACTGGGAGAGAACAGCCCCCAGGGCAACAGCAGATGCTCCTTCTAGCTGGCAGGTCCTGACCTTGCCCCGACACCCCCCATACCCCCCACCCAGCCACTCCAACACCCCCCACCCCCATTACACCACTACAAATCCACCGTGTAAAACCCCCTTGACTGTGGTGTCTGAAAAACATGCAGGTTCCCCTGGATACGGGTGTGTGTGCCAAACGCTGGTTGTCACGTCTACCACGGAGCCAGACGTCAGTTATCGGTTTGCTTATATGATTCTTTTTTTGGTTGCTCAGCTCATTCGTGTGAACTAGTTTGCGTTCTTTCTCGTTCATTCTGCCAGTGCACTTTTAAAAGTTATTCCCTTTATTCCCTTATTTGGTAACGCCACCGGTAAAACCTTCCCCTTCCTGCACGTTGCGTTAGCAGATGGTGCAGGTCTGGCCGTTCCTCCGATCGGAGCGAATCCCTCTTTCTGCACTGGGAGCGTGTTATTTGTGCCGTCTTCTCTCCACTCACGTGGTTTTTGCTGTTAATGTGCATGGCTTCAAGAATGAGGACAAACTCCAGATGGAGGCGGAGCTTGTACAAGTTCTCCTTCTGCATCTTCCATGAACAGCGACTAGCACAACGCCATGAGGAACTTTGCGGGCCCCTTATCCCAGTTGTCATTCCACATGGTCTCTGTGCACACATTATACTGGCTTGCAACATTCCACTGGATACAATGCAAGAATGCATAACTCAAAGCAAATGCAACGTGCGGTTAATGTTGGCGTAGCAGAGAATTAGGAAACATTTTGGAATGAGACAGAGATTAAGTGTCTGTGAAGAGGAGGGCACCGTGGGAAATGTAGGAGTTTGACAGAGAGAAGCCCACCGCTCTGACTGTACATGGCCCACAGGGCAGGAGGTGGAGAGGAAGGTTGGGGAGTGGTTGACAGCCAGTTAACAGAGGTCATGGTCCCAGAGTAGAGACACCTTTCAGCAGACAGGAGACAGGGGCAACCGGCCTGGACTAGCCCGCGCGAGGGGAGAAATGTCAGTTAGAGAAGAGGGCACTCAGCCACTTCAGAGAGAGAGAGGGAGGGGAGAGAGAGGAAGAGAGGAAGACAGAAAGAAAGGAGTAGAGGTGCTAAGTGGGGTTGAAAACATGAATGAATGGTTAACAGTTTTGGAAGAGATCCCCCTTTCTCTCTTGTTCTCTTTTGCTCTCTTTCTGTCTATCTCTCTCTCTCCTTCTCTCTATCTCCTTCTCACCTTCTCTTTCTTATTTACATTCCTCCAGTCATTTTCTTCTCTTCACCCACCACATATTCTCCATATACTTCTCATGCACTGTCTTTCAAAATCCTTAGGAGCTCACACACACACACACACACACACACACACACACACACACAAAACCTTTCTTGCCGAGGTGAACTCCGGTATGTCTGGAGGAGAAGGTAAGAGTCTTCTGATAGCAATCAGACTGTTCAAAGCTTTCCCTACTGGCTTCTGCAGTGGCTTACACACTACAGCCCAGCAAGAAATGACCTTGATAACACCGGATCTCCCAGTTTCAATGCTGTTGCTGATTTCACACACCTGTTTTTCTTGAGTCTGCACACCAGTTTTCCAGAAATAAATGCAATTATGCACACATGCTAAACTGGCACCTGTGTAGCCTACATGTGTTGTGTTCTGGAGGGTGGTGTACTACACACGGCTCAACCCAAGGCTGCTGCCACACAGGCAGGACGCCTAGTCACATGACAATATCGCAGCATGTTATTGGTTATGGTATCCTCTATCGTCTGAGCACTTGGTCTTCGATTAGTTTAGCATCTGGATTTAATTGTACAAAATGATTATTTTTTTAATGCTTATCATATTATAAGTTAGAATTATGGGTGAAAAAAAAGCAAAAATATTCCACATGGTTGATTGCAATATGAGTGTGGACAGTACTCCATAAGCATTTTAATTGACACAGTGAGAAAGAGTGATACAGGGCACACAAGGCTTTTATATCTCTCTCTCACGCTCTCTCATTCTCTGTCTCTCTCTCTGTCTCTCTCCCTGTTCTCTTCCCCAGAGTGTGGGTTTGTCTCTGACTCATCCTGTTATCCTTACATATAAATTATATATATATATATATATATATATATATATATATATATATATATATATATATATATATATATTTGTGTGTGTGTGTGTGTGTGTGTGTGTGTGTGAAATGATATGTCCAGTGATTATGCAGTCTGTCCTCTCTGTCTTTCTCTCTCTCTCCTTGAGCCTTGCATCTTATTCCCCTTGAATTTGAGAGCTGGAAGAATTCCTGTGCTTTGTGAATACTGGCGTCTTCTTCCGGTGGCTAAGTCTGAGGAACCAGCGCTCTGTTCTTTATTCTTTTTTATTCTGTTTTATTCTTTTATTCTTATTTCTGCATGTGTGGACACTCAAACCACATTGAATTCTCAGGCTGTCAGTATTATACTGACAACAGAAAATGACAAAATGGAAAAGAGCTTTGACGCGGCACTAGAAGGCGAAACGTATGGGATTATCCCCAGTTCAGAGCTTCACTTACAATATAGCCTGGGCTCTGTTCATTCCTGCCACGCTGACTGAGTCACTTTTATAATCAGAGCTAGAATGGAAAAGCTGCCATCTGAATTGGGGTTACTGGTACAGTAAGAGATCACATGCAATGATCTTGTGTTGACAGACGCTCCTAACAGAAACAAGCAAAAAAAAAAATACAAAGAAAAATGGCAGAGGTGAAGCAGGTGGTGCAGATATGGGTGGTGCAGGTGGTGCAAAACCATTCTGAGTGACAGCGCACGCTTATGCCGGCCTCATTTCAGTCACTGTCTTACAGCGGAGCCTGAATATGGCAATATTAAATTATGATCTTAATAACCCAGGCCACGAGAACGCTAGAGGTCTTCTCAAGTTGCCACTGTAACTTGATGGCAGCTCTAATTATCAGTAGTTATTCAGTTCAGATTTGTCTGATTTAATTATTTGTAGCGAGTGCCATATTTTTATTAAACTGTGGAGGGGGAGCGACCGTGGCAAGAGGCGTGATAGCACAAGACCTCCCTTACAATCTCTCTCTCCACATCTCTTTCCATCCTCTCTCTCTCTCTCTCTCTCTCTCTCTCACTCACTCTCTCTATCCATCTCTCTCTGTCTGTCTCTTTCTACTCAACTCTCTCCACATCTTTTTTTCTGTACTCATCTCTCTCTCCCTCCATTTTAAAGAACAATATAATAAAACAAAAGATCTTTTCTTAAAAGCTATTGATCTATTTTCCGATAGCTGGAAAATCGCAGGCTTGGTTTTCAAACCTCTCCTCAAGTTTTCACATGCAAAAGTCATTCATTGTAATCATGACTGCAACCTCTCTGAAGCACAGTTAAGTGCTAAATCTGTCTGCTGTCTGGACAGGACCGAGCAGCATCCCAGCCGCACCAGAACTGAAGCTGTGTGGGAACTGCTGCACTCACAGAAGAACAAAGGGCAGCGTGCAGAAGGATCATGGTGGAGTTCACCACGGGAACACTTTGCTTTTTGGAATGGAAAAAAAACCCAAAACCTTCACTGCCTCGATAAAGTAGCTTTAAAAATTATTTTCTCAGGAAAG
This sequence comes from Brachyhypopomus gauderio, assembly GCF_052324685.1. Taxonomy (NCBI): domain Eukaryota; kingdom Metazoa; phylum Chordata; class Actinopteri; order Gymnotiformes; family Hypopomidae; genus Brachyhypopomus; species Brachyhypopomus gauderio. The sequence goes on along the minus strand of NC_135223.1, from coordinate 14,951,044 downwards.
TCCATGACCTTTGACATTTGCATTTGGTCCATGAAAATGTTGACCTTTGACCTTTTACTTGACACTTAAGGGGCAAGCAACAGGTGTAATGGATACTGTAGAATGATTTGTTTGCCTTAGAGTCAAGACTCCATTTCAACCATGACAGCTGATAGATAAGATGACAGAGATTAAGGTAGAGGCCACCTTACTGATCTGCTGAGAGTCCGCTGAAATGCCAGTACTGATTCCTCTGTCTTTATTGTACTAACGCACATTCACATAAATTTCATACACACCACAGAACTCTAAAGATATCTTTTTCGACATCTAATTAATAGCTTGCACATAATTCAGTATCAACACTAAGGGTATTTGCACTGAAAGTGATAATGGCAAATGTAGATTTAAATTAGAAAGTGAAAATGTCTGTGTCTGTTCACACAATACAAAAATGGTCTCAAAATGGCCCAGCTGAACAGATATGCACACTAATGTCTAGATGTGGCTCAAAAAAATAATACTGGAAAAATAATACAAGTCAAATATAAATGTATTTACTTGCAGACTTACAAAGAAGTGGGCATTAAATCCCACCTTGTCCCAACATTGTTATTTCACTATGTGGAAGAAAATGATTGGGTGGTCTACAGCCCTTCCCCCCTCACAGAGTTAAATGGCTGATTCTGAACACTGTGACTCTATTAATCACGCGCACATGGTCACCTGGCAGTCCAGAACAGGGCAGAAAAAATGCCATTAGTCTGCTAAAAGAATGTTAAGCTTTTGGAATGATGAACCACTATAGTTTAGCAATGTGGTAGTTTAGAAGCAATTATAGCTTATATGTATATGTGCAGGGTTAGCCGGCTTATGTGTTAATTGTAGTCTGGATTCTGGGACATTGTAAGATGCACAGGAACTTAGCATAGACTGCATTATGTTGAATGATGTGTGTGTGAATGTGTGTGTGTGCATGTGTGTGTAGGTGTTTATGTGCACATGTGCTTGCGTGTGTGCATGTGTGTGTATGTGTGCGTGTGTGTGTGTGTGTGTGTGTGTGTGGTGTGGCGTGTGCGTTTGTCTGTATAAAGATGACTGAATCAGAAGTCTGCCTGGCTGTGCCCTTTTCCATGTTACAGAAGGAAACCTATTACCTGTCTCACTTATTCATATCTGCAGGAAGAATAGAGAAAGAGAGAGAGAGAGAGAGAGGGAGATGGAGAGAAATTTATCAGTGGCGCTAGCTAGGAGCCCATGGCTGTGACACTCACTGCTTCATCTCGCCACTGCGCTCGGCGCTGTCTGCAGTATTGATCGCACAAGCCGCTCCGTGTCAGAGTGGCGCAGTGTGAGGGAGCCACACACCGGCTCCAGGAGCAGGGCAGGGCAGGGCAGGGCAGGACAGGAACACCGGCCAGCAGGACACGGCCAAGGAGAGGGCAGGAAGGGAGCAGGGCTTGAGGCAGAGGTGGAGTGAAGGATCCTTAAGCTGTGGAAGCTCTGGTGATGGAACAAGCTCTACATACATTTTCTACTGAGTAATACATGCTAATTCCCTACCAACTCCACCACCTACTTTATGGATATCGGTCAGGGTTTAGCCCCAAGTTCCATTTTTTTACTTAAAATGATGTGATTCAGAAGTGACCAGCAACATTTAGAGCTGTTGTAATGAGTTTTGCAGTTCTGTCCCCAGACTGAACCACCAAAGGAGTCTATCCTCCCACTTCAGGCCCACACCCTTCCCCCAAAGCCCCTCCCACCACATGCTTAGTGCTTAGTCTAGCCTATTATGACACAAAATAACTGACAGCCAGGCAGCACTGCCTACTTGTAGAGAGGTTTCCTGATTGGTTAATGCGGCTGAATTTTTTAGTTGTTCATTATAGGGCCCAGTACAGAGACATTTTCGTGATAGATATCAAGATGTGAGGAGAGTTTAGTGTTCTGAATATAAATCACCAGTTTTGAGCTTGACTTTCGGGACACTACTTGAGTTACACACCTGTGAGAAAATACCCGAACTCTCTCCGTCCTTTGCTTTATTGTCCGAGGATTGCCGGGAGCATCCACTGTTCTCATTCCATCTCCGCCCTGTGGACCTTCTCTTGGCTCTGGTCCAGAGACGTGCCAGCTGCGTGTAGCTCGGGGCTGGGGGCTGCGTGTAGTTTAGGACTGGGGGCTGGGTGTAGTTCAGGACTGGGGGCTAAGTGTAGTTCAGGACTGGGGGCTGAGTGTAATTCAGGACTGGGGGCTGGGTGTAGTTCAGGACTGGGGGCTGAGTGTAATTCAGGACTGGGGGCTGGGTGTAGTTCAGGACTGGGGGCTGGGTGTAGTTCAGGACTGGGGGCTGGGTGTAGTTCAGGACTGGGGTTGGGTGTAGTTCTAGAATGGGGGATGAGTGTAGTTCAGGACTGGGGGCTGGGTGTAGTTCAGGACTGGGGCTGGGTGTAGTTCTGGACTGGGGGCTGGGTGTAGTTCAGGACTGGGGGCTGAGTGTAGTTCAGGACTGGGGGCTGAGTGTAGTTCAGGACTGGGGGCTGGGTGTAGTTCAGGACTGGGGGCTGGGTGTAGTTCAGGACTGGGGGCTGGGTGTAGTTCAGGACTGGGGGATGAGTGTAGTTCAGGACTGGGGCTGGGTGTAGTTCTGGACTGGGGGCTGGGTGTAGTTCAGGACTGGGGTTGGGTGTAGTTTAGGACTGGGGGCTGGGTGTAGTTTAGGACTGGGGGCTGGGTGTAGTTCAGGACTGGGGGCTGGGTGTAGTTCAGGACTGGGGGCTGGGTGTAGTTCAGGACTGGGGGCTGGGTGTAGTGCACACCCATCAGGTGTCTCTCTGGTCTTAATGAGTCAGTAACAAAGTGCTTCAGTTGTCTCTCATTTCAGTGGAGACGTGCTGATGAGGGTGTGCTGCTGCTGTAGTCCTCTATAGAGATGCTAAAGGAGACATGTGGTGTGGCGAGTGCACACACTTCCTCACGATTAGGGATCCACAGCACAGCAGAGCTGCCAGATGAATGTTTAACTTCGCCTCCTATCTTGGTCTGTGCTTCAGGCTGCTTCCCTCTCTGTTCTCTCTGTTCTCTCTGTTCTTTCTCTCTTTTACTCTGTTCTTTCCTCTGTGTTCTCTTTCCCTGTTCTTTTTCTCTTCTATCTTTCTGTTTTCTTTCTCTCTCTATGTTCTCTTTCTCTCTCTGTTCTTTTTCTCTGTTCTTTCTCTTTCTCTGTTCTCTCTTTCTGTTCATTCTGTCTCTATGTTCTCATTCTTGCTGTTCTCTTTATTCTCTGTTCTTTTTCTCTCAGATCTTTCTTTCTGTTCTTTCTTTCAACCTCCATTCTTTCTCCCTCTCTATTCTTTCTATCTTTGCTTGTCTCTCTGTCCTGCTTGCTCTCACTTCTCTCGCTTAAAGGGAGTCAGCATAAACACTGTGTGTGTACATGCGCATATACATGAGAGGACGCGTGTGTGCACGGAGTGTGTGTGTGTGTGTGTGTGTGTGTGTGTGTGTGTGTGTGTGTGTCTGCATGTCTGCATATGTATGTGTAAAAAGTCCACAAGAGAGACTGATCTCTGGTCCCCCGAGCTATCTGTCACATTTCACATTCAGTGGTAAAAAGAGAAAAGGAGGGAGAGAGTGAGACAGAGGAAGGAGGGGGGAGAGAGAGAGGAAAAAGGGGTAAAGAGAGAGACGGGGAGAAAGAGAGGAACGGAGACAGTTCCTTGCAGGCCTCAGAGACCTTTAGTGCTGTGAGAGAGGTACCAGGCGCAGAATTTCAACTACCCTCCAGCAGCTAAAGGTCTACACTGGGAATGCCTTCATTTATAACCCTATTGATTTTAATCATCTTAAAATGCATTGCTTTCAGGAAAAAATGGGCAAAAAATTGCTGCAAAAATGCTGAAGACATCTTGCATCCGCAAAAAAAAGAAAAATAAATTCCTTAAGATGCTCTGCAGATGGTGGCCAGGAGGACAGTGGATGGAATTATTTTTAACACCTTTAACAACCCAAGCCCCCTCCCCCCCAACACACACACACACACACACACACACACACACACACACACACACACACACACACACACACACACACACACACACACACATTCAAACACACAAACACTCAAACACACACACACACACACTTAGAAGGCCTTGGGGATGAGTTGTGATTTAAGCTCAGCTAGACACACGCACATGTATGTACAGTGATTCAAATACATCCTCACATCCAGGAACTCCAATTGGAATCAATGTGACACAAATGGTTTGGTCTACATGACTCTTCATGGCATACTGCATCTGGGATCAGTTCTCCAGTTGCTCTCCTTCTGGAGGGCGACACACGTCAGGTGTGAATGTGTGGTGTTGTGACAAAACAAAACTTCACAAGATTTTATACATTGATCATGTATAATTATGTATTGAATACATTTTTATACAGTTTTTACTGTAATGCGTTGCATTTTGTGTTTTCCATGTAAGAGTTACATCTTGGCTAAAACTAAAACTATCATAATCCAGGGTCTAGAAAATCAGCCCAGTAACAAATTTTGCTTAATGAAAGTACAGCCTAACATGAACTAGGTGGATTAGTGAGGTTTTGTTGGGAAGATTTCAAAGATTTTTTGAGTATGGGTGGGTTGAGACACTGGCATGAGGCCACCATGCTTGCACTACAGTTAAAGGTCTTCAGCCTTATATGAGGAGAGCTGAAGTCTGGGTCTGGTGAGCTGTGTAACTCATTCAGCGACAAATCACCAGAGGGTTTCTCCAGCCAAAGACCAAGCAAGTCCTTCTCGCTCTTCTTTCTGCTACCACTGAAACCTGCTCAGCATGGCCAGACGTAGAAACAGACTGGCAGACAGAAATAAATGAAACAACTTCTGATTGATGTGCTGGGCTACATCAGACAGAACAGAGGATGACTTTGAGGAGCATTATGAATTATTAACAACTCCCACCTCTGCTTGAAGCATGCCCTCAATCAAAAGGTTCGACACAGTATGCTGTTTGCGTGTTTTGTGTGCGTCATTGTGAACTCACAAGCTCATGTATGCGTACACATCCAAGCGGATGCACGTGTTCGCGTGTGTATACGTGCGTGTCTGCGTGAGTGTGTTGCTTTGATATCACTGGTTAGTTTAGTCAGATCAAAAGGCAGTGGAACTGGGAGAGTGAGCACAGACTAAGTATCCGTACCAATAGTTTGATCTTCTTCTGTGATTGTCTAATGAGTTCTGCTCAAAGATGATAGCAGCTTCAGTTCATGGAATCTCTGCCCCTTCCTATCAAGAACAAACATGTAGTTTGCTCACAAATAATCACCAGAAGGCCTGTGTGTTAGTGCGGAGTGTTGCAACCTGAAGCCAAAACTCTCCTCCTCGTTATTTTGATACTGAGGGCATGAAGTGTGGTGCTTAACCAGCAGTGCTTTTATAGACTAAACCCTAGTGAACAGGCAGACTACACACAGACCAAGGGCAGATAGAATCAATGCAGACAGTCTAAGGGTTGAACATAGACAGACTACACACTTGGTCTAAGACATGGACCCAGGTTTGGGATGTCATACCTATATGCGAGTCTGTAGAAGAAATAATTTATACACCATGAATAATGATATATGCAAGATGTGTGTATATTTTAATGTAAAAAATATGACCAAAGAACAATGATAAATACACAGTCTACAGATACACACATGCCTACATGCAGAATATGTAGTAAATGTGTATGCCCACATTTTCAGGTAGTCTCTTAAATGAAATGAAATGAAATGAGCCATATTTTGTCAATTGTGATTTTTACACCCCAATCGAAATTTGTCCTCCGCTTTTAACCCATCTGTGCAGTCAGAACACACAAACACACTAGTGATTACTAGGGGGCTGTGGATCACACGTGCCCAGAGCGGTGGGCAGCCCTAGCCCGGCGCCCGGGGAGCAGTTGGGGTTAGGTGCCTTGCTCAAGGGCACCTCAGTCATGGCCTGTCTGGGAATCGAACCCACGACCCTCCAGTCACAAGACCAGTTCCCTAACCACCAGGCCATGACTGCCCCTCTACCCCATACTCTACCCCATTCATGCTGATTTTTTTGGGTTTGTCACTTTTAAAGAAACAGATTATGTGTATTCTTAGTTCTTCATACAGAACATTTTACACACAGCTGACAGCTTTGAAATGTTGGATTTCACCATCCAGTTTTTCCCTGAATGTAGACAGACCTCAGAGTCCACAGAGTCGAGTGTGACAGGAAGCCCACACGGTGTGGACAATGGGGTTAAATCCGAGCGTTTCCCAGCACTGAGGTGCAGGAAGGCTCTGGGTGCATGTTCAGAAAGGCACATCAGCTGTGGTGCGGTGAGCACACTGCGGGGGTTTCCGGTGTGTGGTGGAGAGAAGTTGCTCTTGGGATCTCGGTGGAGAGAAGCAGCAGCCGTCTGCTGAAGGTGTTTGTTAGCTGGTGCTCAGAATTCACATGTGCCTTTGCAGCCTTGAGCGTGTGCCATCTCTCAGCTCTCCTTCAAGCCTCCATCACGCCGTGACAGGAGTCAGCAGGCGCAAAGGGCATACATTTGATCCCAGTAACCTGCCCACATTGATTTATGCGAACACCTTTATTTATTGAAAAACATATGGTTGGGAGAAACCCAGACGAGGTCATCTGGACTTGGAAGGATGTTCATGTTGGCATCAGTCAGAATGGTCTCATGCAGTCATTTTCTACTGTAGTGTTACATATATATGCAGCAGGGTGTGGGTGAGTTGGACTCCCTTCACTGGGTCATGCGGAGGAGAATTCAGACCACTCACTCAGCACTGGATCACATGGCTTATGTCCCAAAAACACTGACAAGCTTCCACAGTCTGCAACATTTAACAGTTTGCTTTAGAATGTTCTGGAAAGAAACTGCTAAGCATGACAGACCGATGTGAATGGAGGAGAAGACTCTAGAAACGGGTACAACACACCCTCCCAGTACTTTATCACTATCTTTTCCTATCAGACAGGTAATTGAAATGACGCTTTTCGTCCTCATCGTTTATAGCACCAAACTGAAGACGTTCGAAGAGTTTAAGTAAGGCTACTTTATTCTGGGATGTGGAATGTGGATATTTTTAGACCCCAATGTAGCACTAACTTTGTGATTTTCCACCTTGTTTTTTGTTAAAAACCGACTTAGCGACAGCCTGACATCATTTAAATGACACATCTTGATAATGTAGCACTTACAATATTTCACTTACCTACGGCATTTTTTCTGAATGCTGCTTTCATCTGTTAATTGTTTCCTGTATGTTAAGAGTTTTGTCAGCTCCATCTTTTACATTTAAGTAGAATTGTCAGAGATTTGCAAGATACATTTCCCATCAAATAATGCTTTACCAGGTCATTTGTGCAGCTTAACCTCCAACACGACCTTTAACCTTTAACACGTCAGAGGGGAACCTCGTGGTCTGCTGGCTGTGCTCCAGAGGCTCAGTGAACCGCAGCTCTGGACTGTATTCATAATGCTTTTGGCTCAGAGTCTTTACTGCTACCCAGGACTGCTGTCTCCTCTCCCTGTACCTGGAAAATCCTTCATGACATTCATAAGTGGCTGTGTGTGTGTGTGTGTGTGTGTGTGTGTGTGTGTGTGTGTGTGTGTGTGTGTGTGTGTGTGTGTGTGTTTAGCTTATGACCATAGGGTCTTAAACATACACTTTGCCATACTCAGACCTTCTCAGTCTCTGCGGAAGCATAAAATACTGCTGTGTTTGGGGCTACACAGATATCGTTATTGAATTACAGTCATAATGCAGACATAATCAGCTTCCCTGACACACACAGACACACACACACACACACACACACACACACACACACACCCACACACACACACACACACACAGGATATTTCACGAGCTAAAGTCTTCTCTACTGCCCACATCTTCAGTGAGGTCACTCACCATGGCAACCGAGGTGGGGGGTGGGGTCTGATTATAACCACCGATATATGGGTGTATGTGTGTATGTGCGTGTGTGTGCATGTGTGTATATGTGTGAGTGTCTGTATGTGTCAAAAAGGACAATTATGACTGTACTGAAAGAGGTGGCCAGGTACCCCCGTCTTTCCCTCGTTTTAACTTTTATTGTGACCTAATGACCCCTCCTCGACCTCCAGAGGTCAGGGATGCGAGTGTCATCAGTGACTGGGGCTGTGTCTGCCCGTGTGTTTAGACTGCTGGTGCTAATGAGTGGTGTGAGCAGGTGCACATGAGGCTCTGCTTGTCATGGGGTTCTACTGAGGTCCCTGCTAATGTCTGCCAAACTTAACCACTGAAAGTATCCACATAGACCCAACCCACACCCTCCTACCCACCTTTCTCTACAGCAGCAGTCTAAAGATATACAACCTTAACCCTTGTAGGGGGGAATCAGCATGAATCAGTCAAATAACCAAATAACTGATAGGCAGGGTGGACTCCCTCTTCGTAGAAACTGACTGGTTAGCACAGGAAGGCTGTGTTGAAATTTGGAGCTGATTACCGACCCCAGAACAGTAACAGAGACTATTTTTCCTCAGAGAAACTACTTTGTGATAGCCATAACATAAAAACAGTTAAGTCTTAAGCGTTATTAAAATATCACTTTCATCAGCTTTAAGACTTGTCTTTGGGGGAAATAGATAATTAGAGAGAGACACAGAGAGAAAGCCAGATAATGATTTCATATACGTTATTAATATCATATATCATATTATCATTGTAATATTTCTGTTTTGTCATTTACTTGCAATAACCAATAGGACATTCCACTTATAACACTTAAAATTACTATAATCTTATTTTATAATGTATTCAAAATGATTGGTACTTGTGTGCAGATATAATATGGTAATCTTCATTCTAATTATTCTAAGATTCTTGTGTCCTTGTGGACTCGACGTGCTGGATACTTGGTTTGCAGCGTGACAGTACAACCTCCAGAGAGGCCTGGAGCTTCTGGCAGACCCTCCGCCCTCCAGAGAGCTGGATCTCCTGAGCTGCACGCCGACAGATCACACATTACCATTTTAAACAAGAGAGGGAGAGGGAGAAATGTGTTCTTCACACTTTCTCTCTGAACGCAGAGCCAATTACACAGTACGTTTTATGAGAGCAGCCCCTGCTCGCCATGATGCATAGTAATTTCATCTTCTTTCAGATTGATATCGATCTATTTTGTGTCACGCGTACACCCCCAAAAACAGGCACTGTCTGATATGTGAAACGCTTTCCGATGATAAGGTGATGGGCAGTTAATTCTGTTTTTGTGTCACGTGAGGGTGTGTGTGTGTGTGTGTGTGTGTGTGTGTGTGTGTGTGTGTGTGTGTGTGTGTGTGTGTGTGCGCGCATGTGTGCACGTGTGCGTGTGTGTGTGTGTGTGTGTGTGTGTGTGTGTGTGTGTGTGTGTGCGTCTCTGTGTGCTTTTTTGTTGAATATGTTTGAGTTTAAAATATCTGAATGCAAACATGTACATACATACATACATACTCTTGCACTATAAGATCCTGGATAGAGAAAATATTGGAAGAGAGAGAAATAGAGAGGAAGAGAGAGAAATAGAGAGGAAGAGAGAAATAGAAAGGGAAGAGAGAGAGACAGAGATAGCAATCTGTGATCCGAGTTACGAGCCAGAAACATCTGTCACACAGAGGGATGTGTTAGATTGGTTGGCCCCATCTATCAGAGACTGCTGTCAGCGGCCGGTGAATTTATCCACCCCTGGCGCCCCCTCCCTCTCCTCCTCTCCCCTTCCCTCGCCTCCCTCCCTTCCCCTCCCTCCCTTCCCCTCCCTCCCTTCCCCTCTCCTCCCCTCTCCTCCTCTCCCCTCCTCTCCCCTCCTCTCCCCTCTCCTCCCCTCCCCTCCCCTCCCCTCCCCTC